>NC_042991.1:4433758-4561258 GCF_901001165.1 Salmo trutta
TGAAAGACAAGACACTTGTTTGACTACATTTGGCTTGTGTACATTTGCATTCCACTATGAATTCAACTAAAGGAACTGAATAAAATGTAGAACCGACTCAAATAAATGTGCGTCGAAAAAACAAGAGACATTATTCATCGTTAGTCATATTTCTTGGGCATTTTACCAGGAGCATCCTCCATCATACCCTGGGCACGTTAACCCATTGAACCTCGCTGAATTAAACAACACTGTCCAAGCCAGAAAAACGAAAGAAAAAACATATACACGCTTGTCATCCTCTCCAAAAAAATGTATCTCCTAAATATCGCTCAGCAACATGAAGAAGCAACCTAGTAAATATATGCATTGAGCAAACCAGGCCTATTGTTGAGCTGTATGGTGAAGTCGGTGAGAGGACTAGGTCTTCTGTAGAGACGGAGTTAGAGGAGAGGGTTTTTCTATTGTTTTAATGAGGCACCATGAGGCGACACTGAGTGTACGAGACAGCAGGGGACCAGCGTTTCATCTGTAACAGCATATAGAGAGGGCAATCTATATTACTGTACCTTTAATACTGTACAGTAGGAAACCATCGACAGCACTGTACCTTTAATACTGTACAGTAGGAAACCATCGACAGCACTGTACCTTTAATACTGTACAGTAGGAAACCATCAACAGCACTGTACCTTTAATACTGTACAGTAGGAAAACATTAACAGCACTGTACCTTTAATACTGTACAGTAGGAAAACATCAACAGCACTGTACCTTTAATACTGTACAGTAGGAAACCATCGACAGCACTGTACCTTTAATACTGTACAGTAGGAAAACATCGACAGCACTGTACCTTTAATACTGTACAGTAGGAAAACATCAACAGCACTGTACCTTTAATACTGTACAGTAGGAAAACATCAACAGCACTGTACCTTTAATACTGTACAGTAGGAAAACATCGACAGCACTGTACCTTTAATACTGTACAGTAGGAAAACATCAACAGCACTGTACCTTTAATACTGTACAGTAGGAAAACATCGACAGCACTGTACCTTTAATACTGTACAGTAGGAAAACATCAACAGCACTGTACCTTTAATACTGTACAGTAGGAAAACATCAACAGCACTGTACCTTTAATACTGTACAGTAGGAAAACATCAACAGCACTGTACCTTTAATACTGTACAGTAGGAAACCATCGACAGCACTGTACCTTTAATACTGTACAGTAGGAAACCATCAAGAGCACTGTACCTTTAATACTGTACAGTAGGAAAACATCAACAGCACTGTACCTTTAATACTGTACAGTAGGAAAACATCAACAGCACTGTACCTTTAATACTGTACAGTAGGAAGCCATCAACATCACTGTACCTTAATAGTGTAAAAGCCGGAACCTGGTCGGTCCAATAGGGCCAGATGTTTTTGTATTCTTAACCTTCCATGTACACTTGTAAAAGATAAGACGTTCTTGTAAAAGTTATTAGCGGTTTGGGTAATCTGATCCTAGATATGTGGTTAAGGGCAATATCTACATAGAGCCGCATCCTTCAGTTGACTGTACACAGCTTTTCACCAACTCTTTGCAGAGCTCAGGCAATGTCTCAAAGTGGCATCTGCAAAGCTGCAAAACCCTCAGCTGTGGACGGTCGTAATGGACCATCACAGATCTGCAGACATGTACTATGAATTAAACTGAACTCTGCCCTGACACACCCAGCCAACATCCAAATGATCCCAGCTTAGCCATGGACCAATGGGCTGCTACTGTACAACCCTAACTCGTTATTGGTCTCAAATGTGCTGTAAAATAGGGGAGGTGTGTGTGTGTGTGTGTGTGTGTGCGTACATGCGTGTCTGTAATTGCATGCGTGTTCGCAAGTCTTACATAACCCCGTCTACTCGTTAATGCGTGACTAATCAGATGAGCAATTGGATCCACTGTAATATAAACGTAAAGCAGTTTGGTTTGCGTAATAGTCATGAAACGCTCAGTCAGTCTACCAACCGTAAGCTCAACTCAGACTCAAACGCCCGGGATTCAATTAACCTGCTCTGACATTAGCCACACTGTTTGGCTGGAAATATTCCCTCATTTAGCTTCCACTTTCTCTTGACTGACACCTTCAGCTCACTGGCAAATTAATTTAGCAAACTAAATTATACAGTATTAAGCCGCATGACAAATAAGAGCAATTCAAGACAGAGTCGTTCGGTGGCTGCATGTGGAAAACCCTCAGAGCATCCTTGTCAGACATATCACATCAAGGAATTAACTGACTGAAAGTGCCCGTTTCTGACCATTAACCACACTGAATACAATGCTAGAATGAAAAAAATGTAATGAATCAATAAATAGGCCTAATATTTGGCAAAAAACAGAGGGATATGAACTGCCTTGGCATCATTTGGGTGAACAACAATATGAAATCAACTCTAAGTGGCGAGAGAGAGTCTGAGACAAAGAGACATTGAGACAAAGAGACAGAGAGAGAGACATTGAGACAGAGAGAGAGAGAGACATTGAGACAGAGAGAGAGAGAGAGACATTGAGACAGAGTGAAAGATAGAGACAGAGAGCGAGACAAAGAGACAGAGAGAGATACTCGGCTAAGGGATAAGAGCACAATCATGTAAGGCACCGCAAACAGAGTCAAAGGGCCACTTCATTTTGTCTCCTACCGTACATGCACAACACTCTCTACAGAAATGTAACATTAGCCTTGCCCTTCAACATTCTCTGCCACTCTCCGACACTACTCTACACGGCGCTCCAGTGCTGCTTGGCCCTTGGCGGTTGGGCAGTTATCTGATTACTGTGCTGCCTGCATGGCGTGCCGCGGCCACTGTGAATAGTGAATAAATGGTAATTGGAGTTTGCATTGTGTGTCTCCAGCGACCGATATGGCTCTCACCTTCAATTTAGCACAGCGCACGGCACCCATTTACCCCAACACACAGATTCTGGCAAAAGGAACGAGAATGAGAGCGAAAGAGAAATGAAACTATATTTTTCAGCAAACAATGCACCCCCCTCCCTGAGTGCAGGACGGACACACCTGAATGGCTGATGGAAAAGGTACTAATGGTATATTTGTGTGGGTCGACGGTCACGCCGCACTCCCCTAGAGCAACCCATCATGACTGGGAGCGTGAAACAGCACGCAGCGTCTCCTTTCTCCTCTCTGTCGACAGGGAGTGTAGAGGAGGGTGTGGAGGAGGAGAGTCAGACTCAGTATGACCACGGAGGTCTAGAAAGATAACCACACTGTTTCACTACACTAGTGGAGAATGGGACTGGTGATGCTGTTGGGTTCTACCCAAAGACCAAATCAGATGCGCATCTAGCCGTTTTTCTACACATACATTTCTCTACACATACGTACATTTTTTTTGTTTTGTTTTACCTTTATTTAACTAGGCAAGTCAGTTAAGAACAAATTCTTATTTTCAAATGACGGCCTAGGAACAGTGGGTTAACTGCCTTGTTCAGGGGCAGAACGACAGATTTTTACCTCGTCAGCTCGGGGATTTGAACTTGCAACCTTTCGGTTACTAGCCCAACGCCCTAACCACTAGGCTACCCTGCCGCCCCTTCAACATACTGAAGACAACGTTGAAAAGGAAGGAGAAAATCTGTGCACCATTACACTGATAACGCATCATCATTCTATAAGGATATTGGTACTTCTGTTGAAGTCCACTGAACAGTTTAAGGGAACAAAGAGATCTCGCAAACCGATATTACGGGGATAGTACATTTACAATACAACGTGAAAGGAAAAGAGAATATCCACACACTCTTTACATCATTCCAGAGATTTCTGAAACATGCTTCATTATAACTCTGAGAGCTATATGGGAACATGTAAACAGTGTGCCAATTCAGCTGCTCACCCTAGTAACCCTACACTACCATAACATTGCCCCAGGAAAATGCGCCCATGTCCCTTCACAGTAGCCAATTAGCGCACTCTGTGTATTGTGTACTGTAGACAGACGTAGACACAGGCATCCTTATGCATCGTTGTGCGATTGGCTACTGGGAAGAGACGGCAGAGCATGCCATTGGCCGACAAAATCCGCAGCCATTTTATGGTTGTATCTTTTGGTCGTAAGGGTCTCTGAAAGACAGCCATTTTATGTACTTTCTACATCTGAAGCGAAAAATGTATGTCACAGTTTGTAATGCACATATTAAATGCGATTCATAATAACCGAACCAACGGAGAATCAAAACAAAAGGAAGGTTACATAGAGTCAATCTAATGTACAGTAGGGGTGACCGGGCCACTGAAACTGTTACAGTTCGACTCAAGACGCACCCCATCCACCAAAGATGTGTAGCAGCAGCACCCACCAGGGTGAAGCACGGCAGCCATTTTGTACCAGACCGCTCAACACACATCGGCTATAACAGCCAAAGCCAAACCTTCCCGTAATATTGGTATTTCCTTTGGTTAACTGGCGCACAAATGAGTCATGCATTTAGAGAAAATAATCCTAAAAGTGTTTACTACATTGAACTTTGTGACAGCTCCCACTTTCCTTTACTGTGCCAGGTAGACACGTAAGGTTTCAGTTAATTAGCTGAAATACTCGTTGACCTGCATCTCTGACTCTAATTCAAGTATCAATTCTAGTCACTCCTCACATAATACATTAATTAACATTAATTGTGTTCTCAACATGAAAAACTAAATCCAAACTAAATCTCTGGCATTATATAAAGGGTAAATGAAGGGAAAAATAATCATATGAATCTAGAAAGTAATTATGGTGACCAAAACAACAATGAAGTAGCCCATCCTGGAATAAAATAAAGAAAGAAATACATAAGTCTAATGGATAGTCAGTTTCTGAATTTACCAGGCTTTAAAGTTCTTGATGCCCATGAGATAAATAAACATCTACAAATACTGCAACAGAGTACATCTAAAAAAAATATTGATGTACTGTACAAATTAATACGGTACGTTACCAGCATGTGGTTTTAAATAATACAAATTATGAAAAATTGCATATCCCAAGCATATATTATACATATATTTGACATCACATCTATTTTTTACCACTCGTTTTGTAATATAAATAAAGAATAGGCATTTTTGATAGACTTTAGAATGTACTTTTTATATATTTCAGACTCCTTCCTCTTCTGTTGATTGCAGTTCAAAATACTAGGCTATTAAAGACACTGCCAATATCCCTGGAGCAACATGATGATATTTCACATAAGTCACGAAGTCTAATGCATTCAAGTGTTGCTAGTAAAATGGACGTGCACAGTCTGACCCTTTGGTTGCTGACTGTTTTCTTTCACACTATTTATAAATCAATCCCTTTACCACTCTTTGGGAAATTAGCCTGAAATAACTATTTTAGCTAATCAATAACTCAACCTCCAGTTCAATAACTCAATACTGACCCCAGTACTAGCCGCTTTTTTTAGCTATTATAATATATGCGCTTAATACTGTTCAATCTGAAGAGACCCCGGCTCACTCAGTATCTCCTTCTTGTCTAAGGACTCCATTTAGGATTGGTTCTCTTTGAGTTGAGACAGCATAGATGTAAAACAAATGTTTTAAAAAATAGTTAAAAAAAAAATAGAAGTATTTCATTCCCAGAAAATGTGAAATTATATTAATTGGATCAAAATACTATGGGAAAAATAAATAAAGTTACTGCTAAATTAACTTAAGAGATGTTGTTAGTTTACTGTTAATGGGTCACTACGTTTGTTACATTCCATATTCAAAATGAGTCTTAACTGTATTTTCACCCCTACAAAGAATGCATTTTAGCCAAGATTGAAAGAAAAAAATCCAGAATTGACATGATTGATTCAATTAATTTAACTACTGTATATAGACTAAGGGAATAATGATGTCAAGGTCATGTCAGTGGCACTTTAAAGCTGAAATACATCACAAAGAAATATAACGGACGATCAGTTAATACATTCTGTTTTAAAATGGAAATGTTAATATATTTGTAACATTATATTTTATTAACTTAAGTCTCCAAAGGGCATAAAGGTGCCCCTTTATGAAAGTATAGACATTTGAAATGTATTTATCATGAGTATACTAAACGTAAATCTGTATAACGGATTCATTATTAAAATCGGGCAATCTATGATCAATAGCGACGCTACAGTATGTTTGATTGTGAAATTCATATGTAGTTCAAAGTAGAAACAACTATGAAACATAATGACAATAAACATACAATAATTATATGGATTTTCATCAGTATTGAGTAAATAATTTAATGCCTATGACTAGGCTGGACTCAAGTAGTGCTTGCTGAATTTGCATCTCGTAAAAGTAGGTGAAGGAGGCTGGGTCCTACCAGTGTGATTCAAGCTAATTCTCTTTCATCCTCAGGTGTCCATTTTGCACCAGTTCTACCAGTGAAGATGCTTCCTTCCCAAAGACCAAATATGGCAACTTCGTTTACTGGGAATCTCTGTTTACTGACATGTTATTCAAATAAATACAATGTGCATTATTATCAACATTTATTAACTGGGCAGAAAGTATTATTAGAATTAATTTAACAAGTATTTCAATAATATTGTTCACATAAGACAATAATAATATAGATAATGATAATAACATGTATTTAAAATAACGGGAATTTAGCCATTTGCTGCGTTTTGGTCAAACGAGAATGCTCTGAATAACAAATTGACCACATCAATACTTCTTCCAGCCAAATGGGGAAAAACACAATAACTGGAGTATCTTTAATATATTTAGAGAAACTGACAGAGAGAGCCGAACAAAAGACTTGTCAAAATGGCTCTTTTCTGGCACAAAAAAACCCTGTGAGAAATGTATCAATAGACAGGCCAATCTGAAATAAGTTCTCAAAGAAGAACTCTCAGCAGGGCGGGCAAACAGAGGAGAGAGAGAGAGGTCACTGTAAATGCACACAAAGACCTTTCACACCACACAAAGCTTTCCCAATCTGGGCCTCATCCAAAAGCTCTTTGTGTATACAGAAAATATGGGAAAAGGCTCTGGCATACAGAGAGTGGATTTAACTGAAAGCACAATGACTAAAATCTGGGAAAAATATGACCATTTGAAAGAAAATGCAGTGGGTATTAAACTATATTTCAAAAACAGATGAGCCACAAAAAAATATATATTCAAGGATTTAGCTAGCTAACAGTAGAATAACTTACTAATTAAGCCCCATGAAAACAACAGACAAACCACGGATATAATAAAAATGCCGTCTTGACTGGCGGTTAAACGTGACAACCCATCCCATCACCTTGTGACAGTAGTGGACCGATCCATTCAGTATTAAAACGGGGGGTTTTGAAGACATGCCAACAATAGGTGTTCAGACAGCTACTATACTGCACCATACGTGCCAGTGTCTCTAAGTGTGACACACCATATCCAAATCGACTGCTATGAAGCTGGTGGGTATTTCATGAAGCAGAATAAACGCCACCATAGTTCTTCATTCATAAAGACAAGATCAATTGGCCCTGGTTGAAAGGTGAGTCCAAACGACAGACAGCTGCACCGCCAGGCTGTAACACAGCAGCCCCGATGGAACGGATTCAAATCCACCAACTTCGGGAAAAACCTAGCCTACCTCGCCATGTAACGACGGCGGAACAACAGTAGTAGCAAACATGGTAGCTTAACAGTCATCGCTCAGGTCAGAAACAGCGTTTACTTTATATTAGACTGTTGATCTATAACTGCACGACTACGTAGACCTACCCGTATGCAAAAATGCCCTTGGAATACAGGAGTCTTGGGTGATTGAGAGCCGATTTGTATCCTAACTAAACACAGCAGCCCAAGTGTTCCTTTCAGCTGGTGAACGAACATTAAAAGGTATTCACTCTCATTCGGAAACATGCCCACATCCATGTCGACTGATCGAGCACACTAATGTAAAACTTGTGTGAAGTTGTGTCAACTTCAAGGTAGCGACAACATTGTTACTCTGAATACTTATTCTTACTAGTACAAAACACCTTTCATAATCTTTTGTACATTCCTTTCTAGACATCTTGTCAGTTGATTCATACCCATTCGAGGCAAATAATCCAGTGTTAGGGCAGAAATCCTTGAAAACCCCTGGAATCCATGGTTGTGCTGATTCTAGTGGTACCGTTGTCTTAGAGAATAGTCCACGATGAGGACGTTTTTATTCCCGGCTCTGCTCTGCCAAGGCTAGCCGTTCATCCTCAGTGGGCTTGTAACTGTCCCTGTCCCAACGAGAGAGAGGGAACCCTGTCCCCTGGGAGCCGTGAAATGGGACCTGGTGTGGGCTACTGTTCTCTTCACCAATAGACAGACACAGAGATAGAGAGGGATCCAAATAATATTTGTATTTTATAGTAGACAGCACCACACGCAACTGCCCAGTGTCTCTTAACTGAGAACAGTGTAAATATTTTTTTGTTGCCCAGAAGGGGCACACTTGATTCAACTAGTCGACTAATCATCAAACCGCAGGCCACTACCATGTCCTTTCTTCTACCATACCCTTGGGCCCCAGGGCCAGACCTACACGGTATTATACAACAGGTGGGTCTAATCCTGAATGCTGATTGGTTAAAACCGCATTCTAGCCGGTGTCTATTCCACAAGTTACCACCGGCTAAATCTATGATGTAAAAATGCCTATTTACTCTGTTCCATCTGACACGCAATCCACTGTCATCAACCCAGCCAGGCAATTTATAAACTTGTTCTCAGCTATAAAAAGCATCTAGACATTATCGCACATTTCTTTTAGACTAACATCTAGTTTTCAACAGCGGAGATTTGTATAAACCTTGCGGTCTGTTTTTCCGACATTTGCAACTTTGTTTCAATATTCAAATTGAAACAATTTGACAGACAGGCAGGCAGCTTTTCTCAGCCTGTCAAAATCATGAATCAGCATAATGTTTATGGATATATACAAAGAAATATCAAGAGAAAACAGGTCAAATGAAACAAGGTGCGGCTAGTTTGCAGTCTTTCCAGCTTCAGTTTGAAGTGATTTTGTTAGCAGTGTTTGTTGCCTAGCTCCTCTAAACAACAGTGTCCTTACGAGAGAGCACATTTTCTATGCAAGGTCAAATCGCACATCATTAGCTCATTGTTATGGATGTATCTAAACAAATGGACGTGTCCTCCGAGCATGCGCTGACCAACTGGCATGTGTCTTCACTGACATTTTCAACCTGTCCCTGTCCGAGTCTGTAATACCAACATGTTTCAAGCAGACCACCAGAGTCCCTGTGCACAAGAACACTAAAGTAACCTGCCTAAATGACTGCCGACCCGTAGCACTCACGTCTGTAGCCATGAAGTGCTTTGAAAGGCTGGTCATGGCTCACATCAACACCATTATCCCAGAAACCCTAGACCCACTCCAATTTGCATACCGCCCCAACAGATCCACAGATGATGCAATCTCTATTGCACTCATCACTGCCCTTTCCCACTTGGACAAAAGGAACACCTATGTGAGAATGCTATTCATTGACTACAGCTCAGCGTTCAACACCATAGTGCCCTCAAAGCTCATCACTAAGCTAAGGACCCTGGGACAAAACACCTTAAAGCATTGTTGGTTAAGGGTTTGTAAGTAAGCATCTCACTGTTGTATTCCGCGCATGTGACAAATACAATTTGAATTGAATTGCAGTTACTTTGTTGTTATTCTGGCTGCACTGTTTGACGTGACTGTAAATTAACCGTAGTTGGCTAGCTAGCAAGCAAGGGATAAGAACATTGCCAGCCAGTATGGCAATATAACATTTTAAAGAACGACTGCGTCGTGTCTATAGATACAGAAGCAAAATACTTAATGAATCTCTTGCAACCGAACCGAAAGAACGAGCGACCAGCCGCCCTGGGTAGCAACCCTAGATTTGTGTCGCAACTATATCTTGTGGAAGGGTAAAATAGTATGAATAAATATATGTAAATCATTTGAATATGTTGGTAACCAGTTGTATAAAGTGATAATGCCCTCGAAGCCGGTGTTTGGAGGATATATTGGCACGGTTTCCTGGCCTTTGGCTTCATCTCGGGCCTAACAACACCCGTGCCAATATATCCTCCAAACACCAGCTTCTCTGGCATTATCACTTAACTGTACACAGACAAACAAAATAATAGTCTGAGAACATACAAGAACACAAACAGAGCTGTGGGAGCTGTAGGGCTGCTGTGACAGCATGGCAGGATGTCATTGGCCCTGTTGTTGTGTTAGAGGGCCTGGGAGAGAGGGGTGTCATGAACGGCAATCCGGATGACCAGTGCGCGTCTGTCCAACCGGTCGCCATGTTCCAGTCTCCTGCTGCTCATTAGCAGGACTCAGGGACAGTAATGGCCAGTAAGGGAAGAGGAGCGGCCATCCCTCCCAGTAAACAGAACTCTCGGACAGAGAGAAAGTGGGAGCGAGAGCAAACTATCCAGGGTTCCAAACAGGCTCCCTGTCCTCTCCTTCACTTAAAAACAAAACAGCATTTCGAAACCAAGGACGATTCAGTAGGAAACAAGCACCCACTACAGATTATTAAGTGGTATTCAAGGATATGTTATTGTCCACCGCTCTGGGGGCGAGTGAGTCACATTCTACAATGTCATACACGCACACAATAAATCCCTAACAATGGTGCTATGATGAGGAAGTGCTGGCCAGTGCAGATAACCCATGTTTGGAGGAGAGGTTGACTAGAATAGTGGATTTACAACGGTAGGTACTCTCTGGTTGAATTAAAATGCTAACTTACTGTTTTACACTAATTACCATATGGTACACAAAGCTCCCTCTAACCTCAAACACATGTCCACACTACAGCGCCACAGAGGTGAACAACGGCAACATGCATGAAATAAAAAAAACACACGACATGCAATTAATTAAACATTTAATTGAGCTTGATCATTTCCTTTCAGAGTCTGTCAGCATATGGATAATGGTGTGAAGTTTCTATAAAAGAATACTGTACACCTTTGTAAAGGCATAGATTAATAGATAGATTAAACATAGATTCATACATTCATTCATAATAATGAGTAATGTTCCTTTAATTAGGTCTATTCTCTGAAAATGGCTTTAACCCTGGCGAGTTGGAACATTTTCTTACAGACTTCCTAGGCATACACTGTACGATCTTATTTCTCTGTAAGGAATACTATACGTTTTCCTACCAAATATCATGGGATACAACAGCATGTCTTGGTATTTGAGTCACGATTATAACCTTCACCCCACTGGCATTTTACATCAAACACTATTTATTTCCATGTGAGTGGACAGTAAAGGTATGCTTTAGTCACCCACAAACCTTCCCCTGACTGGCATTTGATATCAAACGTTATACTAAAGGTATGGTACTGTAACCCCCTGCCAACATCAGCGTCTCGCTCTCTCTCGCTCTCTCTCTCTCTCATATATATTTAGGAACAGGACATGCTGCGGTGACTCAGGCAGATAGAAAGGCCAGCGTGTGAATACGCCTCTAGCACGTTAACTCACACTCTGACCTGTCTACGGGTGTGTCTATGACGATGAGACTCCTAACAGGCTAGCAGCAGGGTACTGAAATCTGCTTATATTGCTGTTTTTGAGGCAAGCATATTGAAAGGTGACCCTAAGAGCGTGATAAATTCGATCCACAGAGAGACAAAGGCAATAGCCTCTCTCTCTCCCTCCCTTCCTCCCGCTCTCTCACACACACCCTGCTGCAGATAAATGTTACCCCTCTCTGCCTGTGGACGAGGTGCATGATGTGTTTACTGGCTAACTCTGTAGAACGTCACAGCTAAAAGTCAGTGCAAGCAGAAAGGCCAGTGTGTGTGCGTGTGTCCAAGCGTGTGTGTGTGTCCAAGCAGAAAGGTCAGTGTTGGGGTCTGGCTTTGTGGGTTGTCTGCCTGGTCTCTCAGTGGACCGTACAGACTGTAGATGAAATGTCTCAGACCCTGCTGAGCCAATGCACGTGCCTGGTTAATCCTAATTTTCCAATAACCACAGACACAGCATACTCTCACCACAGGTTAAAGAGGGATTATGGAGGTGACTGAACTGCTTCTGAAATGGACTGGCTATCTGAAAACTTTTAAATGGCACTTTAAGAGTATATTCAACTGGAAATGTGTACCTGTTTGTTCCTCTCAAGGTAGTAAGTTACTGCCTAATTCAACCCAAGGGTCTTCTTACACCTTTAGTAATGAGTATTATATGAGAAAAAGTGTAGTTTACTATCTAGAGCCTAAGACATGAGCAAGAAAAGACTGTGGGAATTACAACAGTCCTATAAACTCATTTTTAGTTAGCCTAAGATCACACAAATAGCACTGTGCCTCATCAAGAGTTATTTTCAGTTATCTAAAACATAATGCCATTATCAACTCTCACTCACTGTGACAATTTGTAGTAAAAAAAAAGAGAATAATGACAATCTGCTGCAGTGGACGCTAACTGGTTGATCTTCAAGGCATTCCGAGTCGATCACCAAACATTTCTGTAGAAATGCCAACGATAAAGACTTTTTTTTGTTTCAATCCAGTTTCGCTGTTGGCGGTAGGTGCAATTGATTCAGGAGCCCTGTGCACCGGGTAGACAAAGTGTTCCCATTTTTAACCATTTCATTTGTCTGAAAAAACAAACTTCGCCTACCCGGCGGACCGGGATATCTGTGGCTAAATCGAGTGCGTCTACTGCACTGGCCAATTGGATAGCTCAAATCAAACTTTATTTGTCACATGCACCGAATACAACAACTGTAGACCTTACCGTAAAATACTTACTTTACAAGCCCTTAACCAACAGTGCAGTTCAAGAAGAGTAAAAAAAATATTTACCAAATAAACTAAAGTTTAAAAAAATTGTACATGTAGGTAGGGGTAAAGTGACTATGCATAGATAATAAACAGCGAGTAGCAGCAGTGTACAAAAACAATGGAGAGGGGGGGGTCATTGTAATAGTCCGGTGGGTGGCCAATTGATTAATAGTTCAGCAGTCTTATGGCTTGGGGGTAGAAGCTGTTAAGGAGCCTTTCGGTCCTAGACTTGGCACTCCGGTACCGCTTGCCGTGCGGTAGTAGAGAAAACAGTCTGTAACTTGGGTGACTGGAGTATCTGACAATTTTATGGGCATTATCCACTGACACCGCCCATTATATAGGTCCTGGATGGCAGGAAGCTTGGCCCCAGTGATGTACTGGGCAGTACACACTACCCTCTAGTGCCTTACGGTCAGATGCTGAGCAGTTGCCATACCATACCTGTGATGCAACCGGTCAGGATGCTCTCGATGGTGCAGCTGTAGAACCTTCTGAGGATCTGGGGACCCATGCCAAATATTTTCAGTCTCCTGAGGGGGAAAATATTTTGTTGTGCCCTCTTCACGACTCTCTTGGTGTGTTTGGACCATGATAGTTTGTTGGTGATGTGGACACCAAGGAACTTGAAACTCTCGACCCGCTCCACTACAGCGCCATTGATGTTAATGGGGGCCTGTTCGGCCCACCTTTTCCTGTAGTCCACGATCAGCTCCTTTGTCTTGCTCACATTTACGGAGAGATTGTTGTCCTGGCACCACACTGCCAGTACTCTGACCTCCTCCCTATAGGCTGTGACAGACGTGTTTGTTGCCTACCCTTACCACCTGGGGGCAGCCTGTCAGGAAGTCCAGGATCCAGTTGCAGAGGGAGGTGTTTAGTCCCAGGGTCCTTAGCTTAGTGATGAGCTTCGTGGGACCTATGGTGTTGAACGCTGAGCTGTAGTCAATGAAGAGCATTCTCACATAGGTGTTCCTTTTGTCCAGGTGGGAAAGGGCAGTGTGGAGTGCGATTGAGATTGCGTCATCTGTGGATCTATTGGGGTGGTATACGAATTGGTAGAGTATCCTGGAGGATGCTGAGCCATGACCAGCCATTCAAAGCACTTCATGGCTAACGACGTGAGTGCTACGGGGCGGTAATCATTTAGGCAGGTTACCTTCACTTCCTTGGGCAAAGGGACTATGGTGGTCTGCTTGAAACATGTAGGTATTACAGACTCAGTCAGGGAGAGGTTGAAAATGTCAGTGAAGACACTTGCCAGTTGGTCCGTGCATGCTTTGAGTACACGTCCTGGTAAACCTGTTTAAAGGTCTTGTTCACATCGGCTACCGAGAGCGTTATCACACAGTCCTCCAGAACAGCTGGTGCTCTCGTGCATGCTTCAGTGTTGCTTGCCTCGAAGCGAGCATAAAAGGCATTTAGCTCGTCTGGTAGGCTCACGTCACTGGGAAGCTCGCTTCTGGGTTTCCCTTTGTAGTCCGTAATAGTTTCCAAGCCCTGCCACATCCGACGAGCGTCAGAGCCAGTGTAGTAGGATTCAATCTTAATCGTGTGTTGACGCTTTGCTTATTTGATGGTTCGTCTGAGGGCATAGCGGGTTTTCTTATTAGCGTCAGGATTAATGTCCCGCTCCTTGAAAGCGGCAGCTCTAGCCTTTAGCTCGATGCAGATGTTGCCTGTAATCCATGGCTTCTGGTTAGGATGTACGGTCACTGTGGGGACGATGTCGTCGATGCACTTATTGATGAAGCCAATGACTGAGGTGGTATACTCCTCAATGCCATTGGATGAATCCCGGAACATATTCCAGTCTGTGTTAGCAAAACAGTCCTGTAGTGTACCAGCCGCATCATCTGACCACTTCCATATTGAGCGAGTCACAGGTACTTCCTGCTTTAGTTTTTGCTTGTAAGCAGGAATCAGGAGGATAGAATTATGGTCAGATTTGCCAAATGGAGGGCAGGGGAGAGCTTTGTATGCATCTCTGTGTGTGGAGTAAAGGTGCTCTAGAGATTTTATTCTCCTCTGGATGCACATGCTGATAAAAATGAGGTAAAACTGATTTAAGTTTTCCTGCATTAAAGTCCCTGGCCACTAGGAGCACTGCTTCTGGATGAGCATTTTCTTATTTGCTGATGGCCTTATAGAGTTGGTTGAGTGCGGCCTTAGTGCCAGCATCGGTCTGTGGTGGTAAATAGACGGCAACGAATAATATACAGTGGGGGGAAAAAAGTATTTGATCCCGTGCTGATTTTGTATGTTTGCCCACTGATAAAGAAAGGATCAGTCTATAATTTTAATGGTAGGTGAGAGACAGAATAACAACAAAAATATCCAGAAAAACGCATGTCAAAAATGTTATAAATTGATTTGCATTTTAATGAGGGAAATAAGTATTTGACCCCCTCTCAATCAGAAAGATTTCTGGCTCCCAGGTGTCTTTTATACAGGTAACGAGCTGAGATTAGGAGCACACTCTTAAAGGGAGTGCTCCTAACCGCAGCTTGTTACTTGTAAAAAAGACACGTCCACAGAAGCAATCAATCAATCAGATTCCAAACTCTCCACCATGGCCAAGACCAAAGAGCTCTCCAAGGATGTCAGGGACAAGATTGTAGACCTACACAAGGCTGGAATGGGCTACAAGACCATCGCCAAGCAGCTTGGTGAGAAGGTGACAACATTTGGTGTGATTATTCACAAATGGAAGAAACACAAAAGAACTGTCAATCTCCCTCGGCCTGGGGCTCCATGCAAGATCTCACCTCGTGGGGTTGCAATGATCATGAGAATGGTGAGGAATCAGCCCAGAACTACACGGGAGGATCTTGTTAATGATCTCTAGGCAGCTGGGACCATTGTCATCAAGAAAACAATTGGTAACACACTACGCCGTGAAGGACTGAAATCCTCAAGATTTAGCTCAAGAAGAAGCACATTAAGGTCCTGGAGTGGACTAGCCAGTCTCCAGACCTTAATCCCATAGAAAATCTGTGGAGGGAGCTGAAGATTCGAGTTGCCAAACGTCAGCCTCGAAACATTAATGACTTGGAGAAGATCTACAAAGAGGAGTGGGACAAAATCCCTCCTGAGATGTGTGCAAACCTGGTGGCCAACTACAAGAAACGTCTGACCTCTGTGATTGTCAACAAGGGTTTTGCCACCAAGTACTAAGTCATGTTTTGCAGAGGGGGTCAAATACTTATTTCCCTCATTAAAATGGAAATCATTTCATAACATTTTTGACATGCGTTTTTCTGGATTCTTTTGTTGTTATTCTGTCTCTCATTGTTCATATAAACCTACCATTATTCTTTGTAAGTAGGCATACGTACAAAATCAGCAGGGGATCAAATACTTCCCCCCCCCCCACTGTAGATGAGAACTCTCTTGGTAGATAGTGTGGTCTACAGCTTATCATAAGGTACTCTACCACAGGCGAGCAATACCTCGAGACTTCTTTAATATTAGACATCACGCACCAGCTGTTATTGACAAAAAGACACACACACCCATCCGTCGTCTTACCAGATGTAGCTTCTCTGTTCTGCGGGTGCATTGATAATCGCGCCTGCTCTATATGATCTGTGTCATCGTTCAGCCACGACTCGGTGAAACACAAGATATTACAGTTCTTAATGTCCCATTGGTGGGATAATCATAGGTCATCAATTGTATTTTCCAATGATTGTATGTTAGCAAGTAGGACAGATGGCAATGGGAATTTACTCACTCGCCTACGGATTCTCAGAAGGTTAGCCCCGATCGACGTCCTCTTTTCCTCCGTATTTTCTTCCTGCAAATGATGGGGATTTGGGCCTGTTCCAGGGACAGCAGTATATCCTCGTCGGTCTTGTTAAAGGAAAAAGCTTCTTCCAGTTCATGGTAAGTAATCAAAGTTCTGATGTCCAGAAGTTATTTTCGGTCATAAGAGACAGTAGCAGCAACATTATATACAAAATAAGTAAAAAAATAAGTTATAAACAAAGCAAAAAAATGAACAAAATAGCACAATTGGTTTGGAGCATGTAAGACGTCAACCATCCTCTTCGGCGCCATCTTGACAAAAAGCCTACAGAGCTTCCACGACCCCGGCCACAACAAAGTTTGATACTAGCCTAAGTAAGATTGAATAACTTAAAACTTTTAAACCATGACCACAGAAAGATTGTCAACGAATACAGCAAAGAGCTGCTGTTTTTATTAGTGAGTTCATGTTTAAGTTTTTATTCATCACTGTCAACACTGTTTTTATTCAACACGTACAAAACATAGAACAGGCTTCTCCGTAATTTCACTTGCGCTGGAGCGACAATGAATGAGTAGCCAAGTGTATCGATAGCCCAACATTTTTATTATTATTAGCAGCTCGTCCTGTCTATTTTAATATCGAGGAATATTTCCCTTTCTCTGGTCATAAGAACAACATGAACTTGTCTCTGCCCAGTCTCACAGGATGAAAGGAAGGTGAGAGTGGGGACCGTGAGAGGCAGACCCTCTGCTGCCCTCTCGCTCCCTTGGCTGAGACTAATGCAGTGTTCAAAACAACTGTGAACTCGGAAATTTCCGACTTCAGCGCGTTCAAGTCAACGAGGTCCAACTGTGAAAAATAATTTTGAACGGTCATCCAAATTGTCATTCCGACCTGAAGATCACTGACGTAATGATGAGGTTTTTTTCAAGTTCCCAGTTCTCTGACAAGCATGACCATCAGATGCAGGTGCCATACTATCAGTCCAGTAAAATATAAAAGCTAATCATTTCAATTTATGATCTGCAGTGTCTCGCAAGTGCAACACCATCTGATACATTTTTTTTTTAATCAAAGCTTGAGTTTTGAAATATAATATGGTCTGAGAATAAAAATCTTGGCATGGCCAGGTATATAGCCAATATGCTGTGATAATGTATTAGGCCTACTGCTCAAACCTCATTCGTACAGACCTGTTTTTATTAAGTTAATTAATGTTACATTTTTGAAGTCATGTAAAAAAAAAAGAAATCTGAGCGGTAGATCTCGGCTTGCTTTTTGACTGCGAAAGTGCTCTTGGCTCAGAAAAGGTTGGTGACAACTGATCTACTGTATTATAATCATTATAATAATAATTTATTCACTCAAAGCTCTTCGCCCTACAGCAACTAAAAGCATGCTTTAATTTTTTTTGTAGAAGATAATGGAACATTACGGTCATCAGCTTATGAAATGTCACTCATGTGGAGAAGGCTTAAAAACTATATCAGCTCCCCACAAAGACGACTGATTACAATAAATCAATAAGTCCTTAACACTTTCTCACTAAGACACAGGAGACAAATCTAATACTTATTAGAGTATGGGGGGATGGTAAACTCATGGAGTCAACATTTATGAAAACTCATCAATACAATACTTTATTTGAACTTTGAGCAAGGTCAAAGGGGCTTACGAGGAGTGGTCTGAGTATGAACTAAAGTAGCACTGTTTAACTAAGTAACAACAATCGACTAGATCCCAGAGTCAAGGGAGTGATGCTTAGTAGACTAGTTGAATCAGGTGTACTTATCCAAGATAACAACAAAAATGTGTACTGTTGAGGATACTTGAGGACGGGAGTTGAGAAACACTGAGGTAGACTGTTACTGCCTCAGAAGAATAAAGAGAGAGAATAATGAGTGCAGAGAGAGGAGTCTGTTCCTATTAATGTCTAGTCCAATTAAAATCTATAGTCTAGTCTCACCATTAGTATTTATGAGACAACCCTCTACGCATTATTAGACTGAAACGTTTTTTTTAAACCATTTTTTTTTTACCAAGCTTTTGGACTTGTCAAAGGTATTTCCACTTGGTTAAACTGTAAAATAACTGGCACTGAGTTTCTCTCTCCCTTTTCTCACGGTGTTGTTCTTACATCTGCTGCTGTTTAGTCTGGTCTAGTTTCCCCTCAGTTTTAATCACCCAGACTTGTCATTAGGAGTTAAATATCAGCTACTGATTGTGTGCCTAGATCTGGAAGTTTCTCTCTGCAGCCTCCCTGTCTCAAACACTGGCAAGCTTCCTTCATAGATAATGCAGTACTGCCTATTTCACAGCTGATGAGCAATAGAAAACATCGACATCTGACTTCTAGAAATGAATCTCATCACATCAGATTGCCTCTGACACCAACGGCCTCCGCTTCTGAAATCCAAGTCACATTTGGACTCCCTTTGACTTCACTCTAGCCTCGTGGAGAACCAAATTCCCTAATCGGAAAGGCTGATGAAGTCAATGGCAGAAAGTAGCTAAAATGTTGTGGAATCCCGGTTTAAAATCAGTGACGCCTCGCAATATGTCAAACAAATCACATGCCTTGCTTGGGCGGAGAGTGATCAAGCAGAGGAGTTGTAATGCCTTCGAGAGGTCTTCACAGATCCACCTGTACCCGAAGACCCAACCCGGGACCCGAGCAATTTCTTTCGGGTATGTGTAATTTTAACTGACTTGTCCAGAAGGACACATACAGATCCGAACCCGACTGCTTCAGTAGAGCGAGAGAGAGAAATTGGATAATTTATGCTGCTGCTCGAGAGTGGCGCGTGTAAGCTTGATGTAGGCCAATCGTAAGTCATCAAAATCGGCAATAGGCTACAGTCATAGAGCCTCCATGTAGGGCAAATGTTAGGAGATATCTAATCAATGGAAGACGGAATACAAATCATGGAATTAAAAGTTAATGGAGAAGGACAGGCTACAACGACCAAGAGACTACAGGTAGGCTGCTAAGTTATATTTTGAATGGAGTTGTTGTTGTTTGTAACTGTGTAGGATGAAAAAGTGCATGCAGCCTCAATTAGCCTACAGTAGATAGCTAGCTAAGCTCAAATAGCTTCTCCCGGTTTGATGCAGTCAAGTCAGGTACTACATAATCATGTTGGATGATAAATAACCTAGCTACGGCAGCTTTTAGTACACTATAGTGCGTGTCGGCTTGGTTGGTTGCTGTCTCATCTCTCCCCCCTCCTTCCTGTGTCACTCCCTCACAATCACAGTAGCCAACACACACACAGCTTGGCCCTGCTAGAGCGTCACCTCCTCACTACTTGGGGTGTGCCAATCTCGTCATACTCACATTGGTAATCGTACAGTTGAAGTCGGAAGTTTACATACACCTTAGCCAACTACATTTAAGCTCAGTTTTTCACAATTCATGACATTTAATCCTAGTAAAAATATCCTGTTTTAGGTCAGTTAGGATCACCACTTTATTTTAAGAATGTGAAATGTCAGAATAATAATAGAAAGAATGATTTATTTCAGCTTTCATTTCTTTCATCACATTCCCAGTGGGTCAGACGTTTACATACAGTCAATTAGTATTTGGTAGCATTGCCTTTAAATTGTTTAACTTGGGTCAAATGTTTCGGGTAGCCTTCCACAAGCTTCCCACAATAAGTTGGGTGAATTTTGTCCCATTCCTCCTGACAGAGCTGGTGTAACTGAGTCAGGTTTGTAGGCCTCTTTGCTCTCACACGCTTTTTCAGTTCTGCCCACAAATTTTCTATAGGCTTGAGGTCAGGGCTTTGTGATGGCCACTCCAATACCTTGACTTTGTTGTCATTAAGCCATTTTTCCACAACTTTGGAAGTATGCTTGGGGTCATTGTCCATTTGGAAGACCCATTTGCGACCAAGCTATAACTTTCTGACTGATGTCTTGAGATGTTGCTTCAATATATCCACATAATGTTTCTTCCTCATGATGCCATCTATTTTGTGAAGTGCACCAGTCCCTCGTGCAACAAAGCACCCCCACAACATGATGCTGCCACCCCTGTGCTTCAAAGTTGGGATGGTGTTCTTCGGCTTGCAAGCCTCCCCCTTTTTCCTCCAAACATAACGATGGTCATTATGGCCAAACAGTTCTATTTTTGTTTCATCAAACCAGAGGACATTTCTCCAAAAAGTACAATCTTTGTCCCCATGTGCAGTTGCAAACGGTAGTCTGTTTTTTTTATGGAGGTTTTGGAGTAGTGGCTTCTTCCTTGCTAAGCGGCCTTTCAGGTTATATCGATAGGACTCGTTTTTACTGTGGATATAGATACTTTGTACCAGTTTGCTCCAGCATCTTCACAAGGTCCTTTGATGTTGTTCTGGGATTGATTTGCACTTTTCGCGCCAAAGTACGTTCATCTCTAGGAGACAAAACGCGTCTCCTTCCTGAGAGGTATGATGGCTGCGTGGTTCCATGGTGTTTATACTTGCATACTATTGTTTGTACAGATGAACGTGGTACCTTCAGGCATTTGGAAATTGCTCCCAAGGATGAACCAGACTTGTGGAGATCTCAAATGTTTTGTCTGAGGTCTTGACTGATTTCTTTTGATTTTCCCATGATGTCAAGCAAAGAGGCACTGAGTTTGAAGGTAGGCCTTGAAATACATCCACAGGTACACCTCCAATTGACTCAAATGATGTCAATTAGCCTATCAGAAGCTTCTAAAGCCATTACATCATTTTCTGGAATTTTCCAAACTGTTTAAAGACACAGTCAACTTAGTGTATGTAAAATTCCACTGACCCACTGGAATTATGATACAGTGAATAATAAGTGAAATAATCTGTGTGTAAACAATTGTTGGAAAAATTACTTGTGTCATGCACAAAGTAGATGTCCTAACCGACTTGCCAAAGCTATAGTTTGTTAACAAGAAATTTGTGGAGTGGTTGAAAAACGTAAGTTTTAATGACTCCAACCTAAGTGTATGTAGACTTCAACTGTATCTGTTTTATCACACTTGATACTCATAATCAGATTTTCTCGTGATCGGAAAACCCAGAAGTGCGCTTTAAATGCTGGTAAAGCCTATACCTCAAGTGTGCATTACTAAGCTATAACTCAGATCCAGGGCTTAAAATGAACACCCGCAAAATGTGGGTAGATTTTGGCATTGGCAGGTAAGATGCCTATTTCACCAGCCACTTTGGCGGGTGGTCAGGACTCCACAGTGTGAGTATTTCACCCGCATTTGTGAATAAAAATAGTCAACTATGATCTATGGTGTAAAGTACTTAAGTAAAAATACTTTAAAGTACTACTTAAGTAATTTTTTGGTGTATCTGTACTTTACTATTTATATTTTTACTTTTACTCCATTCCTAAAGAAAATAATGTACTTTTTACTCCATAGATCCCAAAAGTACTCGCTACATTTTGAATGCCTGACATGACAGGAAAATGGTCCAATTTACACACTTATCAAGAGAACATCCCTGGTCATCCCTACTGTCTCTGATCTGGCGAACTCACTAAATACAAATGCTTCATTTGTAAATTATGTCTGAGTGTTGGAGTGTGCCGCTGGCTATCCGTTTGACAAATATAAGGAATTTGAAAGGATTTATACTTTTACTTTTGATACTTAAGTATATTTACAAATCAAATACTTTTAGACTTTTACTCAAGTAGTATTTTACTGGGTGACTTTCACTTTTACTTGAGTCATTTTCTGTTAAGGTACACTACCGTTCAAAAGTTTGGGGTCACTTAGAAATGTCCTTGTTTTTGAAAGAAAGCACATTTTTTGTCCATTAAAATAACATCAAATTGATCAGAAATACAGTGTAGACATTGTTAATGTTGTAAATGATTATTGTAGCTGGAAACGGCTGATTTGTTATGGAATATCTACATAAGGGTACTGAGGCCCATTATCAGCAAACATCACTCCTGTTTCCAATGACACGTTGTGTTAGCTAATCCATGTTTATCATTTTTAAAAGCTAATTGATCATTAGAAAACCCTTTTGCAATTATGTTAGCACAGCTGAAAACTGTTGTCCTGATTAAAGAAGCAATAAAACTGTCCTTCTTTAGACTAGTTGAGTATCTGGAGCATCAGCATTTGTGGGTTCAATTACAGGCTCAAAATGCCCAGAAACAAAGAACTTTCTTCCCAAACTCGTCAGTCTATTCTTGTTCTGAGGAAATGATTTCAATTAAAAATCATTATTTATAACTTTGTCAACATCTTGACTATATTTCCTATTCCTTTTGCAACTCATTTCATATATGTTTTCATGGAAAACAAGGACATCTCTAAGTGATCCCAAACTTTTGAACAGTAGTGTATGTTTACTTTTACTCAAGTATGACATTTGGATAGTTTTTCCACCACTGAGCATAATCACATTTATAGCAAAATAAATGCTGCACTAGCTCTTTCCAAACTATTTCTGCCATGTTTTGTTTCATAGCTGGTAAATTAATCGGACAAAGTCAAAGAAGTACAAAACCTACAATAGCATAAACAATAACTAATTCAGTCTGGTTATGCATTGCAGCGCCATGTTGAGCTCATCATACAGCAAACACGCCACCTCAAAAATATGGCGAGAATTACCATTTTCAACAAATAAAGAATGGCTTGGGCTGTGCACACCTGAAGAGCTGAGTGAAATCTTCATTTTTAGAAGAGCTGCGCACAGGTATAAACATTTGTCTAATTTACTTGAAACGAAAGTCTACTGAAGTGAGACTTTGTCCTTGTGTTTCTTGGCTAATAACTTTGTTTTGTTCACAAGCTAGGTTGTTTTTCTATGTTTGTGTTTCAACTGTTAGGGAAGAGAAGACAATGCAGCTACTAGTCAGTCCGACTCAATCTCACAGGCACAACCATGACTGGAGTCGCATTACCAAGGTAACCTCCCGCCCTTAAAGGGGAAGGTGAAATGTTTTGTCTCATCTATGATCTTTTGGTTAAAAGACTCAGGTCACAAAAAATGAAATTAAACAATATAAATATAAAGGTCCATTTCAGAATGGGTCCAACTTTTTGTGCCTTCATCGACTCGATTTTGTGTATAGAAAACACTTCTGTCAAAACAGAATTCAGGCTTTCCTCCATTTTCTGCAATGTTGTAAACTAGCCTACATAACAACTCTGCAAAATTAGTCCGGTTTACCCAGTTGGAAAACAGTGAAGAACATGCAGCAACCCTTCTACGGGCATGTGGGGAGGGTTTTTTAAATTCTTGAAAAATTTCACAGCTAGAAGCCATGGGGCCATTCTAGTCGTTTCATCTAATAATACATTATCCAGAACTCCAAAGGATTTTGAGCTATGGCTAATGTGGATTTGAATTAAATTGACGGTTTTTTTTCTTCGGGGTTGTTACATTTTTTGTTAAAAACAATTTCCATCTGATATTTCTAAGTGGAAATTACAAACTTCAGATCCGAATGCGACTGCTGCGGTAGAGAGAAATTGCATAATTTATGCTGCTGCTCAAGAGTGGCGAGTGTAGCTTGTTGGTGTTGTTGGCCAATCATAAGTCATCAAAGCGGCAATAGGCTACAGTCATAGAGCCTCCATGTGGGGCAAATGTTAGGAGATATCTAATCAATGGAAGACGGAATTAAAATTATGGAATTACAAGTTAAAGGAGAAGGACAGGCTACAATGACCAAGAGCCAACAGGCAGGATGCTAGTTTATATTCTGAATGGAGTTGTTGTTGTTGGTAAATGTGTCGAACGAGATAGGCTAATTGAGGATGCATGCGCTATAGTAGCTAGCTAGCTAAATTTAACTAGCTTCTCCCAGTTTGATGCAGTCAAGACAGGTACTACGTCATTTTACTAGATGATAAATAATCTAGCTATGGCAGCTTTTAGTCTACTATAGTGTGAGTCGGCTTGGTTGGTTGCTGTCTTGTCTCTCCCCCCTCCTCCCTGTGTCACTCCCCCCTCCTCCCTGTGTCACTCCCTCAAACTCACAGTAGCCAACACACGCAGCACGGCCCTGTTAGAGCGTCACCTCAATCTCGTCGTATTCGTAATTGTATCCGTTTTATAACACTTGATACGTAATCTGATTTTCTGGTGATCGGAATACCCGGACGTGTGCTTTAAATGCCAGTAAAGCCTATACTTCAAGTGTACATTACTACTCAGAGCGCATCGTTATGTTCCTACAGTCATTCACACACATTGTTCAAAGGTAAATGACACCGACAGACGAAAACGCACATTAGGGCTATTTACTTACTTAGTCCTATTCAATAATCAACGAAATAGGCTAAATACCCTACTACTGCCTGCATTTATTCCATACACAGAGTTAGATAAAGGTAGGCTAATTCGCTTGACCCATATACAGTTTTTTTCCCACTTTGTAGAGCTGAGGTATTATTTAAAGAGGATCCTGCTAGTCAAATTGCACAATCGATATGGAGACCATGACGCTCCATTTCCTAAACCCTAAATCCTCACAACCAGGTCAATTTCGAAAAAACTCAGCTATTCCACTGAAAGACAAATCCACCTCTGTTGGTTTGGAAATTAAAAAAAATATATATTGTTTTTCAGCCTAATTTTTTTTCAGGCCTATGAAAACAGATTGCGGTGGAGAGAGGAGAGAGGAGCTGCAGGAGATACACTGTGGAGGTGTTTGTTTTCTTGTCAAATCCCTTAGTCGTAAACAGTCATGAAATTAAGTCTCCTTAGAAGAGACACACACACACACACACAGACACACACACACACACACACACACACCCTGCTCAGATACCTCAGCTCAAATACCGTGCCACAGTCCTGTCTTACGCCACCTGCTGCCCCAGACTGAGCATGTGCTACAGACTACCGTCTCTCCGCTCCACTCTCCTATCCTCTCATGCCAAACGCCAGGTTAACACTTCTGTCCGCTCCACTGGCCTTAACTGCCCCCCTCAACACCTCCCCCCACGTCCGCCCTGCCTAGAAAGGTCATCTTCCAGTCAGTTCACATCAGTCGTCATCTGGGGACCCTGAGCTCCAGAGCTGGTAGTGTCTGCAATTAAGATGCATGGCTGAGTTAAGACCTTAGTGTTTTACTAGGCTACACTATGACCAGACAGGGCCGGCATCGCCTCAGCTACTGCTCCACACAACTCTCTCTCCTTCTTTCCTCTCCCTTCTCCTCCATCCTTTCCTTTTCTCCTCTACCTATCCCTTCTAACTAATTTCTCCTCTTCTCTGCTGATTTCATCAGTGCTGTCATCATTATTCAAACAGTGTTCTTAAAACATGTTAATAAGATGCTAGTTGCATATTTTTACAAAAGACAGAAGTTGTTGACTTTGTGGTAATGCTTTACTTTTTGGGGGTTTACTTATTATCTTTGTATGTCTGAGAAGGAATAAGACAGGCAATGTTTACATGAACAAGTCATGTTTGCTAGTGTTGGTCATTTAAAGGGAATGGGAGACCCCTTTTTCGCCTCTTGTTAAAAGGTCCGGAGGACTGGAGGTGCTGTCTTAAAGGGTTTGCGAGATTTGTTAGCTTCAGATGGTTCCTATCCATTTATTTGGAATAAAGGTCCCCCAGATTTCTCCCCCCAAAAATACAGTTTCTCAGGTGCTACACAACAGACAGTGTAGAACACTGACCACCTTTTGAGATATATAAAAAGTCAGAAAGGTTCTTTTGTTGGGTGAACTATCCCTTTAAGAGACGGCTTCCCAGAGCCCATCAGTAGCAGTTTACCTCCTGAGCTCAAAGATGAGTAAACAACAGTTAGTTAGCGATTCCACCGCAGCAGCTTTACTGGCATGCAGGATGACAGGCTGTCGAAGTCGCTCATTAAACACACACACATTTCTGGCTAGGAGCATTTGGCTGTGGCTTGGGTGGGAATTTATCTTTTTTCAGATTTTGATTTTTTTTACTGGCTGAGTTGATCAACATCTGTGGAATAAGCAGAAGCGGAAATGGCCAAATTAATAAAAATGGTGGTGGGAGATTATCTTTTAGGGAAAAAAACCTAGTTGTTTGGTATTTTATTAGGATTCCCATTAGCTGTTGCAAAAGCAGCAGCTACTCTTCCTGGGGTCCACACACACCATAATACAGAACATCAATAGACAAGGACAGAACTACATACATTTTTAAAAAGGCACACGTAGCCTATATATCAATGCATACACACAAACTATCTAGGTCAATAGGGGAGAGCCGTTGTGCCGCAATGTTTTTAAAGACTCAATTACATCCTTGAACCTGGGTCAACAATGTCAAAGGTCAGAAAATGTGAACGCCCTTGAAGAACAATTGCTTGCCCATCTCTCATGTATAACTAACTCCATTACCATGGTTCACGTAGTACGTAGGGCCCGTTGGGGTCTAGATAGTCAGCTAGTTACACAAGTATATTGACCTGTACAGGCAGAAACTTATACACAACCCTTATACTAGAAAACACAATTATGTTCACCAACTACCTCTGTCAAGTGAATAATACGCCTTGGTGATAATAAGGTAGACATTTCTGGAGCAACCTTGGTACATGAACTCACACAGCAGGCATATATTCATGATATTGACTCAAACGTATTTAGGAGCCCATGCGGGAGTTACCACTGAGCCATTGGTGTGAGGACTAGCTCTTCCCTACCTCCCTTCTCCTACCTCTCTAACTTCACTGATGATGGCTTCCAATGAGTTTTCTGCTGTTTATACACGCTCCTTCTCTCTCCAGGGTGGGGCGAGGGATGAGAGGGAGACAGAAAGGAGGGGTCCCCCCCCACCTTCTCCCTCTCCCTCCATGTTCGTTCTTTCTCTCCCTCCCTCTCTCTCCCTCGCTATCGTATTTTAAAGGAGAGGGGCCTCACCATGAGTCCCATACATTATCCCCTAATACAGTTCATATAGAGCTTGGTCATAGGTCATTAAGACAAATACTTGGTTGTCTACCTCCTCCTCCATGCACAGCAACGCTGCACAGCATTCATTAATCACACACACACACACACACATTTCAAGATAATGCTCAGCGGCAGCAGCATAGCCACATGGCCAGTCTTACGGAGTCGGATGAAGAGGGGGGAGAGAGAGAGATGGACGGAGGGAGAGAGAAGGAGATGGAGAGACAGAGAGGGAAAGTAGCACAGACAGTCACACTGCCAGCCTGACAGAGTGGGATGGAAGGGGAGAGAGAGAGAAATGGAGGGAGGGAGACTGGGGCACAGTCACACGGCCAGTGTGACAAAGTGGGAGAGACAGAGACACAGCGAGAGAGACACAGCGAGAGAGAGAGAGAGAGAGAGAGAGAGAGAGAGAGAGAGAGAGAGAGAGAGAGAGAGGAGGAGGAGACAGAGGGAGAGACAGACAGGGGCCCAGTAGCAGGGCAAGTCTGACTGACTGGCTACGGCACACATAATAAAACAACACAACGCTCCAGCTAGAGAAGCCACTAGACCTTGCTCTCCTCCTCATTCTCCTCGCTTTCCTTTACCTCTCTCCCTTCCTTGTCCACATCCTGCTATGCTAGAGGCCACAGTACTATACCTACTACCCACTCCCTACTCTACTCCTTAACATATTTTTCTCTTCCTTTCCCTTCTCTCTAGCCCACTGTGCTATACCTGCTAGAGTCCTGCATGGGGTCGGATACCCACGGTTCAGCTGGCGGATGGAATTAAACAAATGATTTCAAACTGCGGGTTGGCTCGCGGTTCAAAACAATTATATTGCTGGTTGGAAACGTTTTATATCAAGGTACAATATTTGTTTTACAAACCCAGGACCTTGTTGTGAATTCCATTCTGTGAGAGGTCATCTAGACATAGTAGGATACCAGCCACACACAGAGTGAGAGGGTGTTGAGCAGTGAACTGTCCTTTATTTGTGTGGAGAAATACAAATAAAAGGTTATGATGGGGGTATACATCATCATGGAAACAGGTGCTGCACGAGTGAAATCCCCGGTTTTGGAGTGGAGAAGGACAACAATCCGGTAGATAGGCTACACAGTCTGCAAAAATTGTAAGCAGGTATTTGTTTATGACAGTAGGAAGACAGCCACTTCTTCCATGATCAAAGTAGGCTTATTTGGTGGCTAATTCATTTACATTACATTTACATTTTAGTCATTTAGCAGACGCTCTTATCCAGAGCGACTTACAGTAGTGAATGCATACATTTCATACATATATATATATATAATTTTTTTTTCCCCGTACTGGTCCCCCGTGGGAATCAAACCCACAACCCTGGCGTTGCAAACACCATGCTCTACCAACTGAGCCACACAGGACAGGCTTTTGGTCAAGTGATGGACTTTTTTTTTTTAGATAATTACATTGGCCTATGTCCTTATTGTTTAAGTAGGCCTATTTGTAGGTTAATTCAGGCTTTTGTTCATTTAGACCATACGCAGACCATATAAAGTTTAAACCGGTGCGGCTGGTAAAAGTTTGAGTATAGCCTACTAAATAAATGTATTTTTGAAGCCTATATTCGATTCTGGGAATTGTTTATTTAAATTTCCATTAAGCTATTTGATTATCTAAACAATATTGAATATAAAGGTCTTGTTTTGTTATGTCGGCTGTAGGCTTTCATTACGTAACAAGGCAATATTTTTCAAAGTAATTTAAGTTGTCAATGTGCCGCATCGCAGTGTGAAGATGAAAATATATTGTTGTTAATTCATGGCATGGTTTCCTTTCATTCAAACGTTGCATAGACATGCAGCCAAATTAATTACTGCAGGGAAGGGGAATAATATCCTACTACTCGAGTCATAAAAACAATTCAATCATTTGATCTACCTGTGGCTATGGAACTCTGTCCCCAGTCCATCCAGCTGTGCTGATCCAGTTTCTGCTGTTCTGCCTGCGGCCATGGAACCCTTCCCTGTTCACTGGACGTGCTAACTTGTACCAGACCTGCTGTTGTAACCGCTCTTTTTCTCTCTCTCCCAGCGCTATCCGACCTGCAGTCTCGACCTCTGAATGCTCGGCGACCTCTGAATGCTCGGCTATTAAAAGCCAACTGACATTTACTCCTGAGGTGCTGAACTACTGTATCCTCCATAACCACTGTGATCATTATCTGACCCTGCAGGTCATCTAGAAATGTTTGAACGTCTTGATGAACGATCTGGCTTTAATGGTCATGTACTTTCATAATCTCCACCCGTCACAGCCAGAAGAGGACTGGTTTTCCCTAGCCACTGTGCTTCCACATCCACATTGCTTGCTCATTGGGGTTTTAGGCTGGGTTTCTGTATAAGAACTTGGTGACAACTGCTGATGTAATAAGGGATTTATAAAAGACATATGATTGACTGATCTTATTTGGTCGGTAACGGATCGGCTCTCAGAACAATTCTATATGGGCTTGGTCGGTTTGGAGAGAAGAATCAGTCCTGATGTCGGTTATCGGGTGGGACCTGGAATTGATGTGTCCGGTGCTGGGCGGGTGTGGCTCCAAAAAACCTGTCCTGTGCAGGAGTCCAATATCTGCTACATCCACTCTTCTCCTCCCTCCTCCTTTCCTCTCCTACTCAACCTAGTACTATGCTTCTCTATCTGTCACCCACTCCCCAATGTCCTCCTCCTCTTCTTTTTCCTCCCTCACTATACCTGTCACCAGCTCTCCTCCTCCCTCCCTCCTCTCCTCTCCTCTCCTCTGCTGAGGCCAGCGGTGTAAGTCAGTCTTTTAATGGCCTGTTTTCAGCTGGGAACGCCACGATTAGGAGAGTGACAGGGGAAATCTGAAGTAAGAATGGATTAGTGGGAGAGAGAGAGAACAAGAAAGAGACAGAGAGTGAAAGAGGGGAACTTAAGTCCAGATTGCTTGTTTGCCTGAGACAGCTGAATATAAAATTGCACCTTCTCAGTCCATACCATCCAATCTGCTCAGCCTTACTATCTTTTATATTATATATAAAATATATATATATATATATAAAGCACAGTGTGTGTGTGTGTCTGTGCAACAGCGTGTACTAGTGTGTGTGTGTGCGCGTGTGTGTGCGTGAGTCCGTGCGCTAGCTACAGTATGTGCTCAGTGTTAGCCTCCTAAGTGCGTGTGCTTAGTATTTAATCTGAAATCCATAGCTGTCTGTATAGCTGTGTCTGTGGGTGATCGGAGAGGATCTCACCTCTATTTGCCATTCAGACTTGTCATGGTGGGGTTAATACATACACAGGAGGATGACAGCCTGATAACACTCCAGTCATCAGCTTATACCTTCCACACCATCACTCATCCTGGAGAACCCAGACAGACCAGGAGGATTTGGGTAAAGATGTCACCGTCTCTCTTTCTGTCTCCCTTTCTGTTTCTGACTCTCTTTCTCTCGTTCTCTCTCTCTCTCCCGGTGCGTCTCTTTCTCTCCCTCTCTGCATGTGTCTCTCGTTTTTACTTTCTCCCCCCTCTCTCCAACTTTTTCTCTCTCTCTCTCTCCATCAGACTGAAAAAGAATGAGTGAAACAAAGATGGAAAATTAAGCCTCTGACGGTTGATGAGGCGGCCACTGAAAGGTCATGTGGCTTCATATAGGGCAATGATAGGCATAGAGAGAGCTTACTGTATGTCACACACACACACACACACACACACACACACACACACACACACACACACACACACACACACACACACACACACACACACACGGCTCACTGGGCTCCTAATCACACTAACACTTAAAGTGTCTAGATCCTACTGAGAGCCATTCAAATCAGCTTACTCTTTTTACAGTGAATTTGAAGCACTCTGACATAATGTAAAAATCCTTCCTCAGAGCTGGTGCAATACTATCATAAAAGAGACCCGTAACAAAGACTGCATCTCAATATCCAAGCCCTCACTGAATATCTAAGCCCTCACTGAATATCCAAGCCCTCACTGAATATCCAAGCCCTCACTGACTATCCAAGCCCTCACTGACTATCCAAGCCCTCACTGACTATCCAAGCCCTCACTGACTATCCAAGCCCTCACTGACTATCCAAGCCCTCACTGACTATCCAAGCCCTCACTGACTATCCAAGCCCTCACTGACTATCCAAGCCCTCACTGCACACAGAAGAAGAAGAGTGTTGTTGAAACCAAGAGGCCTGTGCCAAAGTGGGTGCTAAAATATTACTTAGCTGATAACTGATTTAATAGTCACAGAACCAAGGAGATAATTCAGATTTTCTTTTAAAGCAAGGACATCCATATCTGTCAGTCAAGTGAAGCACAGTGTGTGTTTGTGCATGTTAGAAATGGTAAAAGTCCCCCCTAACCACAGATCTAAGACCTTCCCCCAATCCTAACCTGAAAAATAACCCTGGACCATTGCTGAGAGAATACTTCTACCATCTGGCTTCTGAGCCCAGCCCAGCCTAGCCCACTCCCCAATGTTGGAGGAGTAACCTTGCCACAGCACTACAGTGGACTTCAGGAGGAACCAGGCTGGGCACGCCCCCACCCTCATCAACGGGGCCGTGGAGACGGTCAAAAACATCAAGTTCCTCGCCGTACACATCTGAGAAGTTCAAATGGTCAAAAACATCAAATTCCTCGCCGTACACATCTGAGGAGCTGAAATGGTCAAACCACACGGACACCGCGGTGAAGAAGGCACGAGGCTGTAGAAATTCGGCCAGCCACAGTGTTCTACAGGAGCACCATCGAGAGCATACTGTCGGGCTGCATCGCTACCTATATGTACATATCTACCTCAAATACCTCGTACCCCAAAACATTGACTAAGCAAGCATTTCACTGTTAGTCTACACATGTTGTTTACCAAGCATGTGACATAACAGTTGATTGATTTGAGCACGGTACGGCAACACCACCGCCGCTGACCGCAAGGCGCTACAGAGAGTGGTACGCTCTGCCGAACGCACCATTGGGTGCACACTGCCTTCCCTCCAGGACACCTGCAACACCAGATGTCGCAGAAAGGCCCAGAAGATCATCAGGGAACTCAGACACCCGAGCCACGGCCTGTTCTCCATGCTTCCGTCACTCAGACGTGGGCAGTACAGGAGCATCATGGCAAAAACTAACAGACTGGCCAATAGCTTCTACCCTCAGACCATCAGGCTGCTGAATAGCCAACACTAGTCTGCTACCTGCTCCCCCTGTACCCCTCCTGTACCCTCCCATCACTTCCTGATGGCCACTGATGTTTAGTGACCTGAGGGGATATCTGTTCCTTGAGCGCAAGAGAGAGGACGAGAAAGAGACGGAGCACAGCAGGAGACCAAGAGAAAGGGGGGGAAAAGGTAGAGAGAGGGTGGAGGACACAATACGAATGAGCAAGAGAAAGAGAGAGGACAGCAGGAGGTGGCGTAAAAATGTCATGAAGACAGGCACTGCACGACAGGCTGGTTTGTGGTGGTTGACTGGCTGATTATCACGGCAGCAAGGTTAAGTGTTCTTATAGTCTGGAAGGTGTCTCTCTCCGCTCCGCGAGGACAAAAGCAGGTTGCCGAGACGCCTGGCTAATTCTCTAACGGCTAAGCCCTCTCAGGGTCATACAGCAGTCTATTATCCAGGCTATGACCTTACTGGCAGCTCAAACTTTATACTAGACATCTCAAAACACTAGTCAGGGGTAAGAGTGAAGGGAATCTAGACAATGTAGTCATATTAGTATCAAAAGTGCACTCGACCCTGTGCGCAAACAAGGTTTTCAAGGACCCTCTGCTCCGATTTGACACCTTCTACTGTGCTGCTGCTCTGAATGGAACTCTGCTATTCCTGTGACTTTCCTACCGCAGTGACATCTGTATGCTCATTTCTACCACTGAATATTTCATAGAGTGGTACTCCATCTCGTCACGTCTCATGGTTCTAAGCAGAGCCCCCTGCATGCGTTTGTGAAATAGAATATTTACTGGTACTAGTACTTTTGGACAGAAAGCTCTGGTTTAGTGTAGTTGCAAACAATTCGGATTAGCTTTGGTTGTTGGAATAAATACTACAGTATATAGATTGTGAAACACGCAACGTCTGAATTCAAAAACACACAACACTTTGGCTATTCGACTAAATACAATAAATGACAGCGTAGCAACAATGTATCCATTACAAAACCCAGCAAGTATCTAAGCAAACAGGAGACGCAACAGAAATTAGCTGCCGGACTTCAGTTCAATGCATCCGCACTCTAATTGTCTGTGTGTTTCCATTCCACCTGCTGTCTCATTTAAATGTGTCTCAGGTAGCCTCCGCGCCGACTGCCACAACTGCTTTCCACATCAATCTGGAAACTCATTTGCACACGTTCTATTGATTTACCCCCAAAATAAAAAAATGAAATGAGTTGGGGGGAAAAAAGGCCAATCTAAACTCTAGATTAAAAGCTTCATTAAATGTGAAAATTGGTCAGGGAATATAGAACATCTGTCTCTGGCCCTGCATCACAAACTCCAAGGTTAACAAACAACAATTTACGGCTTTGAGATGCAGCCTGAGCTGGCTCGCCATACCACTCAGCTCGCAGTCTTCACAAAGACAACAAGAGTTTGCCAGGCTTAAAATAAACTTAAAAAGTGACTGTAGGTGTGTCTGGATAATTTGAAACAATGGAATAAGGTGTGTGTGCGTGCGTGTGTAAGCTGTGACCTTGGTGCAGCTTTGTGAAGATTTGGCACCAGTACCAGGTATTGTTTTAACTGCCTCCTGGTTAGATGTGTTCGTAGTGTTGTCAACACACTCTACCCAGAGAAGCTGTTCTCTGTACAAACCACACTCTACCCAGAGAAGCTGTTCCCTGTACAAACCACACTCTACCCAGAGAAGCTGTTCCCTGTACAAACCACACTCTACCCAGAGAAGCTGTTCCCTGTACAAACCACACTCTACCCAGAGAAGCTGTTCCTTGTACAAACCACACTCTACCCAGAGAAGCTGTTCCCTGTACAAACCACACTCTACCCAGAGAAGCTGTTCCCTGTACAAACCACACTCTACCCAGAGAAGCTGTTCCTTATACAAACCACACTCTACCCAAAGAAGCTGTTCCCTGAACAAACCACACTCTACCCAGAGAAGCTGTTCCCTGTACAAACCACACTCTACCCAGAGAAGCTGTTCCCTGAACAAACCACACTCTACCCAGAGAAGCTGTTCCCTGTACAAACCACACTCTACCCAGAGAAGCTGTTCCCTGTACAAACCACACTCTACCCAGAGAAGCTGTTCCCTGAACAAACCACACTCTACCCAGAGAAGCTGTTCCCTGTACGAACCACACTCTACCCAGAGAAGCTGTTCCCTGTACGAACCACACTCTACCCAGAGAAGCTGTTCCCTGTACGAACCACACTCTACCCAGAGAAGCTGTTCCCTGTACAAACCACACTCTACCCAGAGAAGCTGTTCCCTGAACAAACCACACTCTACACAGAGAAGCTGTTCCCTGTACGAACCACACTCTACCCAGAGAAGCTGTTCCCTGTATGAACCACACTCTACCCAGAGAAGCTGTTCCCTGTACAAACCACACTCTACCCAGAGAAGCTGTTCCCTGAACAAACCACACTCTACACAGAGAAGCTGTTCCCTGTACGAACCACACTTTACCCAGAGAAAAGCACTGAGAAAACCTACTCAGTAAAAAACAAAAAAATTTGAGAATAAAGTTGTAGTGGGCCTGTCTTACATTTCGTGTGTGTGACTGCAGACTTGCCCAGTCAGAGTGGGTCTGTCTTACCTTTAGGATGTCCTGGGTCTGTGAACTCGTACTTTCCCATCCCCACCGTCCTCAGCATCTGCAGCCCATTGGGCCCTCTAGGACCATCCTGATTGGCTACTGGAGTAGGAGGAACTAGCCGCGCCAACTGCCCATTGGTCAGAGGCAGGGCATGGGGCTGTATGAGAGGGTGAGTTAGGTGAGACTGGTGAGGAGGGGGGTGAGGCGTCTGATGACCGTTCCCCATCACTCTGTGGTTTTGTTGGTTGGGGTGTGCTCCCCTGGGACCACCTGAGGGGGTAGAGAGGGGCGAGGAGAAGACAGGGGGCTGGGCCAAGGGATAAGGTGGCTGGTAGGGCATTTTGAGCACCATGGCGGGGGGTTGGTGGGCGGTGGAGTGCGGGGGTAGCTGGAAGTGGGCTGTCATGAGCGGGTGGGGGTGGAGGGGCATGGGTGACTGGATGGAGGGAGTCAGACCTATAATAGGGCACTGGACAGTGACACTGTGGCTGAAGGAGGGGGGCTGGAGGGGGTAGGAGTGCGGCAGGAGACTAGACTTGGTCACTGCTGCTACAGAAGGTACCCATGGAGGACCTGGAGAAAGAGAGAGACAGGGAGGGAGGTGGAGGTAGAGAGAGAGCGAAGGAGGGAGATAGAGAGAGAGAGAGGGAGAAGGAGAAGAAGAGAGCGTGAAGGGAGAGAGGGGGGAAGGTAGGAGAGAGAGAGAGAGAGGACAGAGAGAGAGAACACGAGGGTGAGATAGGGGGAAGAAGGGAGGGAGAATTTTGATTATTATTACATAACCTCATCGTCTACTTGATCCTTTTAGATAGCTGAACAAATTGCACAACAAATTACTTTACATACACCACAGTTCAAAAGTTTTGGGTCACTCAAAAATGTCCTTGTTTTTGAAAGAAAATAAAAAAAATTGTCCATTAAAATAACATAAAATTGATCAGAAATACAGTGTAGACATTGTTAATGTTGTAAATGACTATTGTAGCTGGAAATGGCAGATTTTTTATGGAATATCTACATAGGCGTACAGAGGCCCATTATCAGCAACCATCACTCCTGTGTTCCAATGGCACGTTGTGTTAGCTAATCCAAGTTGATCATTTTAAAAGTCTAATTGATCATTAGAAAACCCTTTTGCAATTATGTTAGCATGCTGAAAACTGTTGTTCTAATTAAAGAAGCAATAAAACTGGCCTTCTTTAGACGAGTTGAGTATCTGGAGCATCAGCATTTGTGGGTTCAATTACAGGCTCAAAATGGCCAGAAACAAATAACTTTATTTTGAAACTCGTCAGTTTATTCTTGTTCTGAGAAATGAAGGCTATTCCATGCGAGAAATTGCCAAGAAACTGAAGATCTCGTACAACGCTGTGTACTACTCCCTTCACAGAACAGCGCAAACTGTCTCTAACCAGAATATTAAGAGGAGTGGGAGGCCCCGGTGCACACCTGAGCAAGAGGACGAGTACATTAGTGTCTAGTTTGAGAAACAGACGCCTCACAAGTCCTCAACTGGCAGCTTCATTAAATAGTACCCGCAAAACACCAGTCTCAAAGTCAACAGTGAAGAGGCGACTACGGGATGCTGGCCTTCTAGGCAGAGTTGCAAAGAGAAAGCCATATCTCAGACTGGCCAATAAAAAGAAAAGATTAAGATGGGCAAAAGAACACAGACACTGGACAGAGGAACTCTGTCTAGAAGGCCAGCATCCCGAAGTCACCTCTTCACTATTGACGTTGAGACTGGTGTTTTGTGGGTACCATTTAATTATGTTATTTTAATGGACAAAAAAAGTTGCTTTTCTTTCAAAAACAAGGACATTTCTAAGTGACCCCAAACTTTTGAACGGTAGTCTATATAGGGGGCATACAGTTAACATATTGAACATATACACTGAGTGTACAAAACATTAAGAACACCTGCTCTTTACATGACATAGACTGACCAGGTGAATCCAGGTGAAAACTACAATCCCTTATTGATGTCACTTGTTAAATCCACTTCAATCAGTCTAGATAAAGGTGAGGAGACAGGCTAAAGGAGGATCTCTTTTCAACCTCGAGACATGGATTGTGTATGCGTGCCATTCAGAGGAAAACGTATTAAAACATCAGCTGAGCTAAAAGTTCATCAGAGAACACACACAGGAGAGTAGCCTTACTACTGCTCTCACTGTAGGAAGAGAGTCTCTCAACCGAGCCACTTGAAAACATACCAAGGTATACATAAAGGAGAGAAGCCTTACTACTGCTCTCACTGTAGGAAGAGTTCCTCTCAACACCGCAACTTAAAAACATACCAATGTATACAATGAAGAGGGAAGCCTCATAAGTTCTCTCAGACCAGCTAAGATTAAAGTCACTCCATCAATGAATCCTCATCTCATAAAAGAAGTGGTAACAGTGAATTTTATTAAATGAAGAAAGCATAGCACATTCTATTGTAATCCTATTGTTTCTCAGTGTGAGAGAACTGTGCAGAGGAAAAGGAGCGTTATAGAATGCCATCCTCTCTTTACCGATCAGTGTGCACCTCGTCGGTTTTTGTCTGTAATGTCTTTGTCGTTATATGTCGGGTCCCAGTAAGACTAGCTGTCGCCTTCGTCATCAGCTAATGGGGTGTCTAATAAATTAAATAAATGGGCAAGACAAACATATTTAAGTGCCTTTGAATGGAGTATGGTAGTAGGTGCCAGGCGCACTGGTTTGGGTCAAGAACTGCAACCCTGCTGGGTTTTTCCATGCTCAGCAGTTTCCCATGTGTATCAAGAATGGTCCACCACCCAAAGGACATCCAGCCAACTTGACCCAACTGTGGGAAGCATTGGAGTCAACATGGGCCAGCATCCATGTGGAACGCTTTCAACACCTTATAGAGTCCATGCCCCAACGAATTGAGGCAGTTCTGAAGGGAAAAGGGTGCAACTCAACATATTATTAGGAATGTGTCCTAAATTATGTGTACACTCTGGGTATATACACAGTATGCCTACAGGGAACACCTTCAGTCCATGGTATCAGTGATGAGCTCTGTTTACCATGTAGCTAGCTAAGTGTATGTATTTACAGTATTTTCTACTCTGAGGAGCGAGAGAGAGAGAGAGAGGGAGAGAGAGAGAGAGAATGTGCTAGACTTGGAGAAGAGAACATCTCAGTGCATTATGGTCATCCATCCTCAGGCCAACTATCTCAGCACTTTACCACTTCATTCCCACTGTTCTCAACTTGAGCCCTAAACTTGCTTAAAACCAGAGAGAGAGAAATCCGGTATAATAGTATTATACTCCTATAGTTTTGGCCTGATTAGTAGGATTTCAACGAAGTGCCAGAGTTGATTACAACTTGATACGTATCTCTCCTCCCTGTTCTCCATCTTGAGTTATTAAAGTGTTCCTGTACATTTTCTGAACTACAATCAGTCTTTGGACTAAAATATATAATGAAGTGACAAGACGGAACTCATTAGCGATGGCTAACATGCACTCACATTTGCGAGTCCTCTTGCGGCAGAGCTAATGAAAGGTTTAAGAAGGGAAATGTAATTGCATTAACATTAAATGGATCCCTTCTCCTGATTGCTCTCTTGTACCCCATCATTTAAATGTGTGAGCATTAAATATTGGTTGTTTCGTAAGTGCTCCTTGGTCCTTTTATAAGAATTCTATTTCAATTTGGTGAATTGCTCAATCAACCTCTAATTGTTAACATACCGACTGAGGCAACGCTTCAGAAATCAAAGCCCTTCTTTCTCACAAGCGAAAAGTTCACTTTTCCAAACAGAAACTTCTTAAAAATAACCAACTGCAGAGAAGTTCCTATTTAAACCGTTGATTCATTCTGGCAGTTGGTGGGGAAGTTTCTCGCGACTCAGTTCAGTGAAGTGCGGAGCTAGTTTCATTGCGGATGCCAGACGTTGACACACACACACACACACACACACACACACACACACACACACACACACACACACACACACACACACACACACACACACACACACACACACACACACACACACACACCACTATGCTTGGTTTGAGTGTCATATGCATCAGCATGGGTGACATCTCACTCCGTGGTTGAGGCTGGTGTGTGTTTGTTTCTTACGCCACCAGACTGTCTGTGTGTGTGTGTGTCTGTCAGTCCGTGTGTGTAGGCAAAGCCTCAGTACCTCTGGCCACATTACTAATACCACAGGGCTTCATGGACCATTCAGCCACCTCTATACCCCACACAGCAGGGTCCCTGAGGACTGTGTGTGTGTGTGTGCACGCGTCCTTCTATACCCTCCCAGCAGGGTGTTTAGGGAACATACCAGGGGACAGAGAGCACTGCTCTGACCCCCAACCTCCAGAAGAGGAACACGATAGGAATAGTGTCCTCAGTGATGAGTTGAAGAAACTAGCCAAAGCTTTGGTCAAAGCCATTTAGTGGTGGCAAAGACTCTCAAACAGACAAGAGCAGAGAGTACTTATTAGTTTGAGAAACTACACATTTAGAAATGGCGGAGGCATATCTCAAATAGAAAACAGCAGAAAATATATTTCCATTAAGTAGGTCTTAGTGATGTTTTTGAGAAACTAGATATTTAGTAGTAGCAAAGCCTACATTGGCAGTCTCAGCTGACAAGAGCTAAAATACTTATTTTCCATGAAAAAGGTATTATTTCTCTGCGTCTACACAATCAGCGTCTTAGCTGTGACAGGTTAATTATTGAAATCTTTATTGAGACTGCGTCAATTAGTTAGCAGATAATTTGTCGAGTAGGTAACATAGAGCTACAGTACGACGGATATGGAATACTGACTACTCAAGAAGTATACAGCATTCATGGATTCATTGCTATAATACCATACAATACATATTGTACTTTATATTGATGTATACACAGTATAGTATACAATGAGTATTACTTGAATATACAGTATTCATTGTATTGCTCGCTACAGTATTAGGAATGTGGAAACTGGATATTTGTTATGGAAGTATACAATGTTCATTGCGTTTCTTGAATACATCGTTGGATACCGTTTTCATAGTGTCTATAGTATATTAATAGTGGAGGTGCCAGTGGAGCAAGTGCAGTGGCTGTATCATTGTGTATTGTTCTTAAATTAGACCCATTCTCCATGAGCAGGAGGCAGAGGCCAGCAGAGTAGCGTAACAGAGGGAAATTGACTGCTGCAGGGCACAGCCATTCTGGGTTCACTTTATTACTATAGGTTCTCAACATCTACAGCTCCTAAATTTAACCCATTATTGTCATTGTCACTTATGCTCATTAAATATCCACCTCAAATAGATGATTTGTTTAAAATCGGAAAATATTAAAATAATACAGACTACGATTGCTATAACTAGTATTGCGTGCAGGTCTGTGTGTGTGTTTGTGTGGTGTGTACGTGTGTCGCATATTGTGTGCGTTTGTATGCGTGTATACACGTGTGTGTGTGTGTGTGTGTGTCAGTACCTATGGGTTCACAGTCTCTGTGCTGTTGTTTGGCAGGGGGTTCATCAGTCTCCCAGGGTGTGAGCTGGTTGATGGGTGTCTGTCCCCACCTCACCCCTGGAGCTAACAGCAGACCTGGAGCCTGGCTCTCCCTCTCCCCTGGAGACACACCTGATACCTGGGAGAGAGAGGAGAGAGAACAACACATTAGAAAAACAGCAGGACAAAAGTAGCTCTGACACCTAGGTATCAGTGAGTGAGTGAGTGAGAGAGCGAGCGAGATGAACAAATCAGTTTATCAGCCTTCAACTGACACAGGAGATAAACAACAGCTTAGAAATCCACAAAAAATAAACATCAGGTCTGATACACAGACAAGAGATAGAGATATAGAGAAGAGATGATAGGTCTGTTATATGAAAAGGTTGACTTGTTTGTCAGCAAGCTTTGCAGACATAGATGATCAGGAGAGCGACCGCACTAACTGGTGACTGATGCAGATTATAGTTTCATAATGGCAGATATCAAAATCCACATCCTAGTTATGTTCTATAGGGCCCTTACCCTTACTGTGTGAGACCACACACCTATTCAACTATTCATTAAACCATTCAATTATACCTTGCAGTGTGCAATCAAAAGGCAATTAAACATTTGTATGATATTGAATTTCTCCGGATCAAGACATGGGCGCTTATTAAAATTGTGTCTAGCGGTTACTAATCATGAAGCATAATTGACCTGTAAATATGGTCGATTAGAATGAAATGTGGAGGGGGGGGGTATTAATGATATTAACAAACAATAAAATATTGAGACGCCTCAGTCTTATGTGTACATACACAACAAATACAATAGCGAGAAATGTTATCAGAACAGCACAGCCTGATGGAAACACTGGGTCAACCACCATCAGACCCTACAGCAACACATGCGCGAGCACGCACTCACACACACACACACACACACACACACACACACACACGTATTGGCACTCTATCTCCAGTTGGATGTGGCGGTTTAAGAGCGAGGCTAGAGTACACCCTGATTCTCCAGCTAACCACAGCCTGGCTTTTACATTAAAGAGATTCTTCGGTACTTTTGTATTCTTTTTTACCAGTAGTTCTGAAAGTAGCACTCATGAGCCAAAAGTGGTCCCCGAAAAAATCGAGTACTACGTCACATAGTCCGCCACAGTGGATGTGTCATACTACCCATAAAACCTAGCAGTCAAACACAGAAATAGTTCCAATCATTTTTCCACCATTCATTTTTTCACATTGTGAATTTTACAAACACTTCAAATGAAGTATGTTTGGTGTAGGCTTACCTTGGTGTGACATTTTGATAACGGTGTAATTCTCTCGGACAAAGTGAGTTTTATCAATATATTCACCTCAATTTAGTACAAAAAAAAGTGAAATACTAATTGGCAACAGAGAAGACCTCCTGCATGTCATCTCTAGCCGATCCATGTGCTGTACTGAAATTCATTGAATAAAGTGTTGGAACTTGTTCCGTCCCCTTTCTCTGTCTTAGCTAGCCAATGACTACTTTAGCTAGCTAGTTAGCAGAGCAGTTGATCAAAATATAATTTTGTATTACTTGTTTGTACAGTATGTCGACTTGGGTGTTTATTTCAGACCTTATGGCATTTTTAAAGGATGAGCATTAAAAGGGGAGACCACTAGAAGTCTGGCCATGTGGACAAGTGCAACTATAGTGAGGGGTTACATACCATTTTGGTCAAGGCCAGCATGAGGGATACACGTTTATCCTGAGTCGGTGAGTGTAACTATTAAGTTAAGTTTGAGCATCTTAGCAAAACAATGTGTTCGATACAGCTGTTAACATTCTACAAGGAGAGACACTTAATCAATTATATAATTAACCAGATTACCCCGGATACCAGACTTAGATGAGTGATAACTCAGTTCTAGAACGTTGTCACTGATGAGAATGAATCTAAAAATCTATTGACATTTAGAATGTACTTTCTTAAGACATCCAGCCCGTATTGTAGTTTCATGACCAGAGACACATTTTCAAAGGCACAGTACTTTTTTTTATTTGGATTGGTACATGCATTCACACAGTCTTGATTTATAGGATCCTTCCCACTGTATGATTGATATGTCAAGTGATAAAATCCCAAGTTATCAATTAAATGTTTATGGAAAAACTGCACTTGTCTTCATGTGAAAATGTGTTATTAAATATTCTAAAGCTGTAATGTCATCAATCAAATCAAACTTTATTTACAGTATACACCACATTTCTTACAACAAATGCATTTCAAGGTGTTCAAAGTTTCATGAATTGAAAGGCATGTGGCACTTAACATCCTTCCTCTTGGCAGGTCTCTATAGGTGACCAAGGGATTCTCTCTACCACATGCGAATGCCTCCGTGGAGCTCATCAGTGTAGCCATGCAGCTTATTTTGGCAGTTCACAATATCTGCCGTACAGATGTGGAATTCGAGTGGAGGGAGCCCAACCAGGTGCAGTCAGTGGAGGATCTGAACCCGGCTGAAGACTACAACCCTCTGTCCCGAGAGCGCACAGAGGAGGATCTTCAGTGGCTAAGGAACTGTCTCTGGGGCAGGTACAGTGGAATGGCAAGTCTCCTTGAACCTGAGCCAGAACAACTGCTACTCTCCCCGTCATCCCTGTCTGTACCGGACATTGTTATAAAAACAAGGGCACCTGGGGCATGCAGGCAACAGTTGGACACCACACCAACCCCAACTGGCACACCATGAGAAGAGGGAGGTTGATGGCCAGAGCAGTGGTTAAGGCCAAGCTCGTTACTCAGTCGCTGCTAAAGGGTCCTCAGATCAGTCGTTGGATGGAGGGTCGTCTGTAAAGTGGGGCACAGATAACGAAGAGGAGGGCATCAAGGCATTCAAAATGGCTACAGCAGGCGTTTCCCAAGTTCAGTCCTGGGGACCCCAAGTGGTGCACTTTTTGGTTTTTGCCCAAGCACTACACATCTGATTCAAATAATTAACTAATCATCAAGCTTTGATGATTTTAATCAGCTGTGTAGTGCTAGGGCAAAAAACTAAACGTGCATCCCTCGGGGTCCCCAGGACAGAGTTTGGGAAACGCTGGGCTAAAGGGATGGATGTGCAGAGTCAGGGCTTTGGGTCACGGGGTCTGGGATCCTGGGTGCCTCACCGGATGGTCTGGTGGGTACCACACCAGTACCATTGAAGAGGCAGTGAAGTCGAAGGATTTCTATATCAAGGAGGGAGGGTCTTACCGCCTTGGTGAAGACCATCCTTACTGGCACTAGGTCAGCTCCACATCACTGGAAGGGACACCTGCTTCTTTGTTGTGTGGACCACCAAAGCCTCCATCACCATCCAATGTGATGACCTCTGACAGACTCATATTGCTCTTCCTGTCAGTACCTGTTTTCAGGGGAAAATATTCCACATAGTTCATACACACAGACTAGGTTCCCAGAATAGGTTGTATTACATACAAGTTTTGCTCAAAGCAACCAACTAAAGTAATGTAGTTAAGTTTATCATGGGCACAGTGGGAATTTAAATCTGTGATGTTCAAATTATTTATTACCCCCCCCGTGTCTTACTTGAAGGCCCCAGTCATCCCTGCCTGTACCTGATATTGTTGAAAAGCAAGCGAACAATGAATAAAGATCATACACAAACAATATAACCTATTCTAGGAACCTATTATATTCAAGTTTTGCTCAAAGCAGCCAACTTAAGTTCAATCACAAAGGCTGGTCTTAGTGTATCTCCTCACAGTTTCATTCAGTAATAAAACACAATTCACATCGCATTTTTATCATGGGCACAGTGGGAATTTATATCTATGCTGTTTAAATTATGTCTTAACCCCAGAGTGAGAGAGAGTACGTCACTTCCAGCAGATCACCTTGCTGAGGGTGGCGTTGATCGTACACTGCTTCTGGTGGGGTGAACCTGATGTTCCGCATGTAACATCTAAAACATGGGGAGAATGGGAGCTAAAGTCAAAATTTCGATGCATCTACAAATTCAATGTTTTACACAATATTGTATCATATTTGATGAGTTACTGACCTGTCCATCAACAGGCTCGATGGGCTGTAGTCTCCACAACTGGACGCTTGCGCTCAGATCACACTGGCACATGATGTCTACGCACTGGACGGCCTGAGGGATTCACTCCTGTTGGACTGGAAAACAAAGAGACAATTAGTCAGTGGTGGGTATTTTTCAACGTCGTATCAACATCTTTATCTGGACAGAAAATGCATTGTTTATCATAAGACAAACCCACCTTGGACAATGTGACAAGTGGTCTCTCAACAGTCTGGATCTTCCTCTTCTGCCATGTTGGATGAGCTAGCTTTTCTGTTAAATACAGGGCCATTTCTCTTTCCCAACAGAAAATGGAAGCTTCAGACCTGAGTGTTGTCACTTGGTTTCCAGTATGCCCATCTGAAAGACAAAAGAAAAAGCTACTTTTACAAGCTAGCTAGGTTGATTACTAAAATGGTAACATTTATTTAAATATCATAACACACAGACTTGACTATAGTAATGGTAAAATAGACTGGGCTTTGGTCTATCTGCACATCTGAAATCCTACTATGTGGATGGGATATTTCTGCTGGGATGGAGGAATCATCTCTAATGCTCAACTAGATGATGAGGACAGTCTATGGTACTATTTGCCTGAAAAGGTGACTGTACTTATGCATCTAATTCTCAAGAGGAAAGTTAAAACCCTCAGCCGTGAGGTCACTGAGGAGGATCGACAATGGTGGGGAGATCGTCTGAAAGGAATTTATATGCAGGGATTATACATAAGGATTTTGGGCACTGGCCAGCATACCCATGATTTCTACTTGACCGGGTAACATTCTGGTCCTGAATCTGTGGCATGCGATGTTTGTAAAGGCAAAATGTCACTGCGGTGTCTGGCTAGCTTCGCACATTGTCTACTAGCCCAGTCTGAAAAGTACTAGCCCCGGGCTAGCTTAATTTCCATCCCTGCTGACATGTCTTACTTCACAGGTCATTTGATTAGTCATGTACAACAGACGCACTCGTGGAACAAAACAGTTTGTGTTTTGTATGGGGAAAACATTGAGCCCACAAGTCTTTTTTTAGCTATCTAGCCAGCTATCTAACTTTAGCTAATGTAGCTAACTAGCCAACCATGTTGCCTAACTAGCTAGCCCACCAGGCAATATTTAGCTAGCTAGCTAATTAACGTTAGCTCACCGTTCAGGTAGTCAGACTTTTCTAAGTGGTGACATGCTAGCTAAATCAACTAACTTATCCTTGCCAGCCAGCTAGCTAAATATCCCTTCCCTGGTGGGCTAACGCTAGCTAACATATCACCATGTAAAGAAGTTTGACTACACAAACCGCGAGCTAACGTTCACTAGCTAGCTCACTAAAGAATTGTCCATTTTTACTTGTAAGGAAATGTGCGTTGTACACAGAACTACAAACAGTGGTTATCTAGCTTTCATAAGCACCTAGCTAACCACAGATCTTTGACTAGCAAACAGGGCTTACCTTTTATCACACGGCTCCAGCGACGCCTCTCGCTTACAGAGGACGGAAAACAGAAAAATGCACGTGCTTATCGGAGTAACGTTAGTGGTTACAATCCGGTACATAGCCTTGCTTCGGATCGGCGGAGAGACCTAAGGTTAGCTGGTTAACTACAAAGGCCAAGGTAATTAAAAACATTATGGTAATAAAAATAAAAGCTAGGTAATTTGAAAAAGTACAGAAAAAAGGAATTACACAAGAAAGGATGAGAAATAAACTATAACAATTATTTACAAGAGAAACTAAAAAGGCTATAATATCTACTTACTAGGTTACTTGCTACTTGTTGATAAGAGTTTGCATGGAGAAATGTGGAGGTTTTTCCACACCCTGTGCCTCGATTGACAAGATATGTAGTTATGTATGATAGCCACATTAGTGGCTAATTAGCGAATGGATTGAAAAAAGTTACCTTGTCCCAAAGAGATTTGCGCGGTTATCAAAACGTCACACCGTGGTTGCCTACACAAAACACAGACCTTATATGAAGTATTTCTAAAATCCCCTACGTAAAAATGAATGGTGGAAAAATGATTGGAACCATTTCCGGGTTTTACCGCTAGGTTTTATGAATGACTCGTACTGTGGTACTCAATACGTGCACCTTGTCATATCTCTCTCGTTATGTCCACTGAGCTACATGATTATGCATGTATGAACTACACAACTACACAACTGACACATCCAGCCCCAAGCGGGAGGTTTAAAAAAAAGACTTTCTTAGTAGCCAAAGTACCGGAGAATGTCTTTAATCGGAAAGGCCTGATAACCAGCCCTCCCTGACATACACCACGCTGTTAACCCCCTCTCCCCTGGACTTGGTGAAAAACATTACAATTCAATATTCACTTAGAGGGCAGTTTATTAGGTACATCCATCTACAGTGCATTCAGAAAGTATTCACACCCCTTGACTTTTTCCACATTTTGTTGTTTTACAGCCTGAATAAAAAAATTGACTATATTGAGATGTTGTATCACTGGCCTAAACACAATACCGCATAATGTCAAAGTGGAATTATGTTTTTTATAAATGTTTACAAATGAATAAAAAATGAAAAGCAGACTGAATATTCCTTTGAGCATGATGAAGTTATTAATTAGGCTTTGGATGGTGTATCAATACACCCAGTCAATGCAAAGATACAGGCATTTTCCTAACTCAGTTGTCGGTGACGAAGGAAAACAGTCAGGGATTTCAACATGAGGCCAATTCTGTTTAATGGCTGTGATAGGAGAAAACTGATGATGGATCAACAACATTGTAGTTACTACACAATACCAACCTAAATGACAGAGTGAAAAGAAGGAAGCCTGTACAGAAAAAATATTCCAAAACATGCATCCTGCACTAAAGTAAAGCACTAAAGTAAAACGGCAACAAATTTGGAAATTAAATTAACTTTATGTCCTGAATACAAAGCGTTATGTTTGGAACAAATCCAACAGAAACACATCTCTGAGTACCACTTCATATTTTCAAGCATAGTGGTGGCTGCGTCATGTTATGGGCATGCTTGTCATCGGCAATGACCAGGGAGTTTTTTTTTAGGATAAAATGAAACGAAATAGAGCTAAGCACAGGCAAAATCCTAGAAGAAAACCTGGTTCAGTCTGCTTACCAACAGGCACTGGGAGACAAATTCACCTTTCAGCAGGCCAAATATACAGTTGCTTACCAAGACGACATTGAATGTTCCTGAGTGGCATAGTAACAGTTTTGACTTAAATCTGCTTGAAAATCTATGGCAAGACTTGAAAATAGCTGTCAAGCAATGATCAACAACCAACTTGACAGGGCTTGAAGAATTTAAAAAAATAATATAATATTGTACAATCCACTTGTGCAAAGCTCTTAGAGACTTTCCCAGAAAGACTCACAGCTGTAATCGCTGCCAAAAGCGATTCTAACATGTATTGACTCAGGGGTGTGAATATTTATGTAGATATTTCTATTTAATTTTCAATGAATGTGCACATTTTGTTTTACTTTGTCATTATGGGGTAATGTGTAATATATTATATACATTTTTAATTCAGGCTGTAAGACAACAAAATGTGGAATAAGTCAAGGGGTATGAATACTTTCTGTAGGCACTGTAGAACCGGGTCAGACCACACTTTGCCTCCAGAACAGCCTGAATTCTTCAGGCATGGAAATGTTGCTCACTTGGTATCAAGGGACCTAATGTGTGCCAGGAAAACAGTCCCCACACCATTACACCACCGACGGTGTGGTTGTCTGCTGCAACAGCCCATCCGTGACAAGGACCGACGAGTTGTGGGTTCCGAGATTTCGTTTCGCACACCACTATTGCACTGCGCCATTATTTGCCTGTTTGTGGCCCACCTGTTAGCTTGCACGATTCTTGCCACTCTCCTTGGACCTCTCATCAATGAGCTGTTTTCGCCCACAAGACTACCGCTGCCTGGATGTTTTGTTTGTTTGTTGCACCATACTCGGTAAACCTTAGTAACCATTTCTGAGATACTAGAACCAGCGCGCCTGGCACGGATTCTAATGCCTATTCTAATGTTCAATCGTACAGTAATGGATACCAGTCTGCATGCTTTATATAGCAAGCTACGGACATTTTCGTGAACGGGGTGGTGTGGCTAATAAACTGGTCACTGTGTGTGTGTGTGTGTGTGTGTGTGTGTGTGTGTGTGTGTGTGTGTGTGTGTGTGTGTGTGTGTGTGTGTGTGTGTGTGTGTGTGTTTATATATACAGTACCAGTCAAAAGTTTGGACACACCAACTCATTCAAGGATTTTTCTTTATTTTTACTATTTTCTACATTGTAGAATAATAGTGAAGACATCAAAACTATGAAATAGCACATATGGCAGCAGGTAGCCTAGTGGTTAGAGCGTTAGGACAGTAACCGGAAGGTTGCTGGATTGAATCCATGAGCTGACAAGGTAAAAATCTGTCGTTCTGCCCCTGAGCAAAGCAGTTAACCCACTGTTCCCCGGGCGCTGAAGACGTGGATGTTGATTAAGGCAGCCCCCCCACCTCTCTGATTCAGAGGGGTTAGGTTAAATGCGGTAAGACACATTTAAGTTGAATATATTCAGTTGGACAACTGACTAGGTATCCACCTTTCCCTGTCCCTTATGGAATCATGTAGTAACCAAAAAAGTGTTAACCTCTATGGGACCGGCGGGACGAATTCGTCCCACCTACGTAACAGCCAGTTGAATCCAGTGGCGCGATTTTTAAAACGTTTGAAATACTATTACTTCAATTTCTCAAACATATGACTATTTTACAGCTATTTAAAGACAAGACTCTCGTTAATCTAACCACACTGTCCGATTTCAAAAAGGCTTTACAACGAAAGCAAAACATTAGATTATGTCAGGAGAGTGCCCAGCCAGAAATAATCAGACACCCATTTTTCAAGCTAGCATATAATGTCACAAAAACCCAAACCACAGCTAAATGCAGCACTAACCTTTTATGATCTTCATCAGATGACACACCTAGGACATTATGTTATACAATACATGCATGTCTGTTCAATCAAGTTCATATTTATATCAAAAACCAGCTTTTTACATTAGCATGTGACGTTCAGAAAAAGCATACCCCCCCGCAAACTTCCGGGGAATTTACTAACAATTTGCTAAATTACTCACGATAAACGTTCACAAAAAGCATAACAATTATTTTAAGAATTATAGATGCATTACTCCTCTATGCACTCGATATGTCCGATTTTAAAATAGCTTTTCGGATGAAGCACATTTTGCAATATTCTGAGTAGATAGCCCAGCATCACGGGCTAGCTATTTAGACACCCGGCAAGTTTAGCCTTCATCAAAATCATATTTCCTATAAGAAAAATGGTCTTACCTTTCCTGTTCTTCATCAGAATGCACTCCCAGGACTTCTACTTCAATAACAAATGTAGGTTTGGTCCCAAATAATCCATCGTTATATCCAAACAGCGGCGTTTTGTTCGTGCGTTCTAGACACTATCAGAATGCTAAATCACGGTCGTGCGCATGGCGCAGAAAGTGACAAAACATTTCTAAATATTCCATTACCGTACTTCGAAGCATGTCAACCGCTGTTTAAAATCAATTTTTATGCAATTTATCTCGTAGAAAAGCGATAATATTCCGACCGGGAATCTGCAATGAGCTAAACAGCCGAAGGAAAATCCTCCACGGGGTCGAATCGCGCACGCGCCAAATTCTATTGTCCTCTGATGCGACACTTGGAAAAGGCGATAATGTGTTTCAGCCTGAGGCTGCCTCGTCATCGTTCAGGTTTTTCCCGGGTTCTGAGAGCCTATTGGAGCCCTAGGAATTGTCACGTTACAGCTAAGATCCCCACTCTTCAATAAACAGAGACAAGAAGAACGACTCCTTGTCAGACAGGCCACTTCCTGCATGAAAACTTCTCAGGTTTTTGCCTGCCATAGGAGTTCTGTTATACTCACAGACACCATTCAAACAGTTTTAGAAACTTTAGGGTGTTTTCTATCCAAACCTGAACAATATGAATAATATGCATATTCTAGCTTCTGAGTTGGTGTAGGAGGCAGTTAAAAATGGGCACATATTTTTTCCAAAATTCTCAATGCTGCCCCCTAGCCCGTAGAGGTTAAACAAATCAAAATATATTTTAGATTTTAGATCCTTTAAAGTAGCCACCCTTTGTATTGATGATAGCTTTGCACACTCTTGGCATTCTCTCAACCAGCTTCACCTGGAATGCTTTCGAAAAGTCTTGAAGGAGTTCCCACATATGCTGAGCACTTGTTGGCTGCTTTTCCTTGCTCTGCGGTCCAACTCATCCCAAACCATCTCAATTGGGTTGAGGTTGGGTGATTGTGGAAGCCAGGTCATCTGATGCAGCACTCCATCACTCTCCTTGTTGGTAAAATAGCCCTTACACAGCCTGGAGGTGTGTTTTGTGTCATTGTCCTGTTGAAAAACAAATAATAGTCCCACTAAGCGCAAACCAGATTGGATGGCACATCGCTGCAGAATGCTTTGGTAGCCATGCTGGATAAGTGTGCCTTGAATTCTAAATAAATCACAGACAGTGTCACCAGCAAAGCAACCCCACACCATCCCACCTCCTCCATGCTTCACGGTGGGAACTACATATGCAGAGATCATCCATTCACCTACTCTGCATCTCACAAAGACACAGCGGTTAGAACCAAAAATCTCACATTTGGGCTCATCAGACCAAAGGACAGATTTCCACTGGTATAATGTCCACAAGCCTCTTCTTATTATTGGTGTCCTATAGTTATGGTTTCTTTGCAGCAATTTGACCATGAAGGCCTGATTCATGCAGTCTCCTCTGAACAGTTTATGTTGATGTGTCTGTTACTTGAACTCTGAAGCATTTATTTGGGCTGCAATTTCTGAGGCTGGTAACTCCAATGAACTTATCCTCTGCAGCAGAGGTAACTCTGGGTCTTCCATTCCTGTGGCGGTCCTCATGTGCGCCAGTTTCATCATAGCGCTTGATGTTTTTTGCGAATGCACTTGACACTTTCAAAGTTCTTGACATTTTCTGGATTGACTGACCTTCATGTCTTAAAGTAATGATGGACTATCATTTCTCTTTGCTTATTTGAGCTGTTCTTGCCATAATATGGACTTGGTCTTTTACCAAATAAGCTATCTTCCGTATACCACCCCTACCTTGTCACAACACAACTGATTGGCTCAAACGCATTAAGAAGTAAAGAATTTCCACAAATGAACTTTTAACAAGGTACACCTGTTCATTGAAATGCATTCCTGGTGACTACCTCATGACGCTGGTTGAGAGAATGCCAAGAGTGTGCAAAGCTGTCATCAAGGCAAAAGGTGGCTACTTTGAAGAATCTCAAATATATTTTGATTTGTTTAACACTGATTTTCATTGGCCCTGTGTAAACCAGCGTCTACGTCTCCCACCGATAACCAATAGTACAACCTTAATGGAAACTTGAAAGACTTAACTTCGGCAGAGCCTCTTTCAACCATGCAGCCACTTTGGGACTAGATACATTACATGCACTGCTACCAAATATATAGTCTGGCCTTTATTTGACCATACTTGCTTTATTGGTCATTTGCACAGATATTCTGTCACAGTGACCAACCTGACACACAATACACACATCACAGGCTAGGAGTAGCTCATGGGCACTTAAGGGTAAAGGGCACCACAGCAGTAGGTAGTATACAGAGATATTATAGCTGGTTGACGGATCAGATTTCCCTGCAGGCAACCTCTCCCTGACTGAGCCTGTAATACCAACATGTTTCAAGCAGACCACCAGAGTCCCTGTGCCCAAGAACACTAAGGTAACCTGCCTAAATGACTACCGACCCGTAGCACTCATGTCTGGAGCCATGAAGTGCTTTGAAAGGCTGGTCATGGCTCACATCAACACCATTATCCCAGAAACCATGGACCCATTTCAATTTGCATACTGCCCCAACAGATCCACAGATGATGAAATCTCTATTGCACACCACACTGCCCTTTCACGCCTGGACAAAAGGAACACCTATGTGAGAATGCTATTCATTGACTACAGCTCAGCGTTCAAACACCTCCCTCTGCAACTGGATCCTGGACTTCCTGACAGGCCGTCCCCAGGTGGTAAGGGTAGGTTACAACACATCCGCCATGCTGATCCTCAACACGGGGGCCCCCTCAGGGGTACGTGCTCAGTCCCCTCCTGTACTCCCTGTTCACCCGTGACTGCACGGCCAGGCACGACTCCAACACCATCATTAAGTTTGCCGATGACACAACAGTGGTAGGCCTGATCACCAACAACGACAAGACATCCTATAGGGAGGAGGTCAGAGACCTGGCCGTGTGGTGCCAGAGCAACAACCACTCCCTCAACCTGATCAAGACAAAGGAGACGATTGTGGACTATAGGAAAAGGAGGACCGAGCACGCCCCCTTTCTCATCAACGTGGCTGTAGTGTAGCAGGTTGAGAGCTTCACGTTCCTTGGTGTCCACATCACCAACAAACTAACTAACATAGTCCAAGCACACCAAGACACGACAAAGAGGGCACGACAAAACCTATTCCCCCTCAAGAGACTGAAAATATTTGGCATGGGTCCTCAGATCCTCAAAAGGTTCTACAGCTGCACCATCGAGAGCATCCTGACTGGTTGCATCACTGCCTGGTATGGCAACTGCTCAGCCTCCGACCGCAAGGCACTACAGAGGGTAGTGAGCACGGCCCAGTACATCGCTGGGGCCAAGCTTCCTGCCATCCAGGACCTCTATACCGGGCGGTGTCAGAGGAAGGCCCTAAAAATTGTCAAAGACTCCAGCCACCCTAGTCATAGACTGTTCTCTCTGCTACTGCATGGCAAGCGGTACCCAGAGTGCCAAGTCTAGGTCCAAGAGGCTTCTAAACAGCTCCTACCCCCAAGACTTGACTCCTGAACATCTAATCAAATGGCTACCCAGACTATTTGCATTGCCCCCCCCCTTACGCTGCTGCTACTCTCTATTATTATCTATGCATAGTCACTTTAATAACTCTACCTACATGTACATATTACCTCGACTAACCGGTGCCCCCGCACATTGACTCTGCACCGGTACCTCCTGTATATAGCCTCGCCATTGTTGTTTTACTGCTGCTATTTAATTATTTGTTACTTTTATTACTTATTATTTTTTTGTGCTTTTTTAAAAAACTGCATTGTTGGTTGAGGGCTTGTAAGTAAGCATTTCAATGTAAGGTCTACACCAGTTGTATTCGTCGCATGTGACAAAGACAATTTGATTTGATTTTGAAATGACCCTGCTGGTGGTGGCTCAGATGCTCATTTATTTTTTACCTGAAACAATCAAGTTATTCACTTCTCTCCAGATACATCATGTGAAATCGCTTTAAGACTTCTGCCAGTGGTCCTCCCAACACCAGTCTACAGGATAGGCAGGAAGACATTCCGACCCAGATTCAATGAGACCAAAAAGTATTTCACTGACTTGCAGCCTTTAAGTTTAAATAGTTGATAGGCATAGGGAGATCGATGCAGCAATAAGATGGTATTTGGTAAACCTTCACCGAAAGGAACAGTGTTCCAAAATCTGTTACGCATAACTGCACACTGCATGACATTAGCAAGGACTCCATCCAATTTGCAACAGATTTTCATGCAAATATTCTAAAACCTGCATAAAACAATGTGTTCATTTGCCCAGCGAAGATGTTTCCAGTAAACAGATTTTTGAGGATAAAAGGCTGTGTGTGATGACTTAGTGCACACAAACAATTTCTTTTGAGGTTAAATTCCCATGTACCGAATTAAGAAAAACAACAAGTTAAATGGGTTTCTATTGCGTTATAAAGCAAACGTGCCCACTCTCGTCTTGGCACATGCGCTTTAGCCAACAGCTCGCACATACAGCGGGGGTAGGCTTCCTACATTATGAGATTATTATGGATGAAAGCGATATTATTTGTATTTGTCAAACGGCAACCAAGCATCGATCATCATGTCACCAGAATAAGACCCTCAATATTTATTGGAGAGGAGCATCAAGCTCATCACCTTGCACATTCACCACCCGGTGAAGTTCATCATAATTTATTTAATCTGTAGACTAATAAACTGCATGCTTTCCCCGAGTCATAGTGGGAGGACGACACAACACTATCATTGCGTGGTTATTATATCAATATTTGTGCATAAAGGATTTTTCACAGCCATTTTTCACATAATTCATTTTAACGACACAAACAGATCCCCCCCCCGTCGAACAAACAAATTGTCTGTTGGCATTTAGAAAATTGTACAAGCATTTCATGTTTCCATCACCCCGGTCGTTACTTTTGCATGCGTCAGGTAATTCATCCGCATGAAAATGGTTGGATGCAAACATGGTTAGTGTTGCGTAAATGAACCTATGAGCCCCAGCCCCAAATGAACGGAAGGTGTACAGTAGGCATCAAACAGGGATTGGGTGTTGATTGGCGTAAACTACTATAAAATATACAAAATAAATTGTGTGTGATGGCATTGCTAGTGTGCCTCCATGATTTGCACAAGTCCTCATATTCTAAAATCAAATGATTTCTCTAAAAGTTTAGGACCAACGTGGTGGAGTACCTGCACCAGGCAGGGGTAACCGGACCCTACCCATTTGTGTTGTCTCTTGGGGACAGCTCACAGGTGTTTACGGTCATTAGTGGACAGGCATTGGAGCATGGTACACTGCTTGAGGCACTGGATGTGTGCTTCAAGTCCTATTATGTGTTTATCAACTTTCCCACTGTGCCCCAGCATGGGAATTATTACAGACCACGGTGTGTCAGCTGCCAGGAACAGAATCCCCTGAAGTAAGACTTTCCACTGAACAATAGTGGATAAGTATCTGCTCTAGTATGTACTGTAGTGTGAGAAGTGACAGGAGGAAGCACAGCCCTCCGGCTGATGTGTTCCTGTGAATTAATGGATCAATGGATGGATGAGGCATGAGTGTCTCATTCCAATGCTAATATGCTTAAGGCACTATTTATAGCTCTGTTAAATTTACTTTTAGTTCATTTTTTAATGCATTTGTCACTGCTTTTTGCCTACAGTACGATATGTTCTGGTACATTCTATCACAACAATTTATTTTAAATGCATTGTGAAAAGTGCTTTATGAATGAAATACAGTAACAAGTGGGGGCTCATCCGGGATTGTTACGAACCGGCTCAGAGTTCGCAACAAAAGGGAGACAACGTGGAGACAAGGAGTATCAAAAATATATATTTATTCGATACCATAACTAGCACAACCAAAAACAAGGTGTCTGCATGGAGAGAGTCTCCCCAATGACTGTGGAAGAGGTGTCTTTATCCTGGGACACACCCGAGCCCAGGTGTTTCCCATCAAGCTGACGACCCTTCCAACTCCGCCCACTGGCATCCTAATAAGGAACAAGAGCAAAGAGAGAAAATACAGCAGACAGAGCGGGAGGGTCGTCACACACCCCCCCATAAAACCGGGGACCAACAAGGGCCCCGGAACAACGTACCAGCCTCTGCGTCCCAAATTGACACAGGCCTCTGCGTCCCAAATTGACACAGGCCTCTGCGTCCCAAATTGACACAGGCCTCTGCGTCCCAAATTTACGAGAGGTTACATGTTCACCTTCCACTTGCCCCAGCCAACCTCCTTCTCCCCAGGCCTCAGCAACCTTTGCGCACAGGAAGCAACATTTAAGAGGAAAGGAGAACACAAGACCAGGAGGGAACAGACAGGAAAGTTAGAACATGACAAAACCAAACAATGGTCAGTCACATAACACTCAGGAACAGGGCACACAAGAGACCACATCAGCTACAAACGCAAACATCTCCCAACGGTTCATAGTCACTCCAACGATTCATAGTCACTCCAACGATTCATAGTCACTCCAACGATTCATAGTCACTCCAACAATTACTCCAACGATTCAGTTACTCCAACGATTCATAGTCATTCCAACGATTACTCCAACGATTCATAGTCACTCCAACGATTCATAGTCACTCCAACGATTCATAGTCACTCCAACAATTACTCCAACGATTCAGTTACTCCAACGATTCATAGTCATTCCAACGATTACTCCAACGATTCATAGTCACTCCAACGATTCATAGCCACTCCAACGATTCATAGCCACTCCAACGATTCATAGCCACTCCAACGATTCATAGCCACTCCAACGATTCATGGTGAGCACACCAGACCACAACAAGAGAAATAACAATCACACTGGCACCACAGAAAGAGAGATGAGATATGGAGCTTCCCCAAAACCTACAATAACTCAACCCTAGTCTTCATGCAGATTTGCGGTGGGTAATTATGCACTGTAGCCCGCTGGCGAGGAAGTAACCCCCCAGCACGCTGGTAGATTCCACCAAGCCACGGATGTGCTCCCGAGACAACTGCTCAGTCCACAGACACCACACAAAAATAACAAACATTAACAATGCCCAACATATTCCAAAAATGAAACATGTCGCTAAGCCTATCAGGGGAAAAAGGCTATAGCTCCGGGTAGTAAATTTCGCTACCCTATCCAAATCTCCCACCGAGGTACACAGCTGATTGTACTCACCTCCTCAGACCAATGTCCCAACAGCGAGTAGAACAAGCGTTTTCCAGGCTGGGCAGGGCCTGGAAACTAACCAATGTACTCTCTTCAATGCAGCACACAAACCAAACAAACAAAGGCAACCAGTACAGAGCACCAAACTCTAACAAACAAAGCACCTCAATTTAACATACCTCCACGTTTTCTCCCAAACACAAGTTCAAAATCCCGGATGAGCCCCCACTTGTTACGAACCAGCTCAGAGTTCGCAACAAAAGGGAGACAACGTGGAGACAAGGAGTATCAAAAATATATATTTATTCGATACCATAACTAGCACAACCAAAAACAAGGTGTCTGCATGGAGAGAGTCTCCCCAATGACTGTGGAAGAGGTGTCTTTATCCTGGGACACACCCGAGCCCAGGTGTTTCCCATCAAGCTGACGACCCTTCCAACTCCGCCCACTGGCATCCTAATAAGGAACAAGAGCAAAGAGAGAAAATACAGCAGACAGAGCGGGAGGGTCGTCACACCCCCCAACCCAATGTGCTGGGATTATGTCACAACCCAACACACTGGGTTGTTTAACCAAGCAATCTAGTCTAATTTATGCAACAGTTGGGTCAAGCGCTCAACCCAAACCTGCTGGGTTGAATTAACCCAATTCTGTGTCTGTCCAATATTGACCCAGTGCTGAGTTGTCGAAATGAACCAAATTGGCAACCCAGCATTTTTTAGAGAAACAATAATTCATTTTGGGGAAAAAAATGTATTGCCATATTAGGCATAAGTCAATTTCTACCTTTTTAAGATGCCAAAATAAATTGTTTTCAGTATCCTCATTTTGTTTTGTTTTCTGATCGTTTCAGTACATTCAACAAGGTAAGCTTTTAGTTTTCTAAATGTATTGCCACCGTGGCCCACCGGTGTAACTGCTAAACTGCTTGCTGACTGTACAGTCATTGTACTGCATGATTGTAGCGGGTTTACTAACGCGTTAGTTCTATTAGCTATGTTGACTATGACGTTAGCTAATATGGTGACAACGATGTAGGCTGTGTGTAGCGGTTAGAGGTTATGATCTGAAAGTTTGGCTTGGACAGTTTTTTTTGCCTGGTCACAGAAAGCTGATGTGCTGTGCACTGAAGTCCACAAGCGAAGGGAAAAGGTGAGGAGGAGAGTGTGTAGATGTGAGAAGGAATTATAACGAGCATAGTGGTCATGCTGTTTGTATGTGGCTGCTATGAAAGTTAACTGTGTTTGCGTGTGATCAGGGGTGTATTCATTCTACCAATTCTTTTGAAAAACATGTATTAAATGGAAGCAAACGGAATGGGTATAAACATACCTACATTTTGTCCTAAATAAACTATTGTTTGCAACTGTTGGACTAATGATAACACCCTAAATCAGCTAGTGTGCAAGGCGGTACTGAGTATTGGGAAATTTTGAGTATCATATAGTAGCCTAAACTTATCAATGTTACATTGCAACCTGGTCTCAGATAATTTCGTATTATTCTGAACGTAAATCCGAGACACTCCATTTTTAGTATGATATGTTATGTTTCGTATCGAATGTTTTAATTTGTGGATGTCAAGCACCCATTTTGTATGATATGTTACGAATTACAATTAGTATTATCTGTTACGAATTTGCAAAACCTACAAAATATTGCGAATTAGCAAAACGAATGATATGTTACAAAATCTAGCTAGTTAGCTAGCTGGCTAACGTTAGCTAGGCTAGGGGTTAGGTTTAAGGTGGTTAGGGTTAAGTTCAGGAGTTAGAGCCTCCAGAGTGGCACAGCTAAGGCACTGCATCGCAGTGTTGTGGCGTCACTACAGCCTGGGGTTCAATCCCAGGCTGTGTCACAACTAGCCGTGACCGGGACACCATTAGGGCGGTGCACAATTGACCCAGGTTAGGGGAGGGTTTGGCCAGGGGAGCTTTACTTGGCTCATTGTGATCTAGCGACTCCTCGTTGCGGGATGGGCGCTTGCAAGCTGACTTCAGTCGTCAGTTGACATGACCTTCGCCTCTCCCGAGCCCGTCGGGGAGTTGCATTGATGAGACAAGATCGAAATTGGGGAGAAAAAAAGGAGTAAAATGACCAAAAAAAGGTTAAAGGGTTAGGGGAAGGGTTAACCAAAATGCTAAGTAGTTGCTAGTAGTTGAAAAGTTGCTAACTAGCTAAAATGCTAAAGTTGTCCGTGATGAGATTCGAACTCGCAACCTTTGGGTTGCTAGACGTTTGTGTTATACACCCACCCATCCACCCCGATCAACCACCCTACTTTTGTTTTTGTAACCATTTGTCTATTGTAACCATACCAAGCATATCATAATAATTTCAGTGTCCCGGATTTAATTTACTATGTCACGTCTAGTCTATGAGGCCAGTGAGCTGGGTGAACGGAATATAAATGACAGTCATCCAATATGCTGTAATAGAAATAAAGCCATGCTCATAAAAAAAGAATCCTCCCCTCTCGTCACCGACTGCCACTGGTCCAGTGTTTAATGTATTTATACATGGAACAGCAGCGTTGGCTGTGTGAGAGTGCACGTTTGTGAGTATGGGTGTATGCATGTGCCTGAGTGTATATGTGAGTACAGGAGTCTGCTTGTGTATGAGGTGTGTGTGAGAGAGCTTGTGTGTGTGTGTTTTGATGGGAGTGAATCTATCTTTGTCTCTAACAAGAGGAGATGGCGTGATGGGTGTTCAACAGTCTGATGGCCTAGTGATAGAAGCTGTTTTTCAGTTTTTCGGTCCCAGCTTTTGATGCATGTACTGTCTCTGTCTGCTAGATGGTAACAGAGTGAACAGACCTTGACTCGGGTGACTGTGGTCCTTGATGATCTTTTTGGCCTTCCTTTGACACAGCGTGCTGGTGATGCGCTGGGCTGACTGCCATACCAGGCTGTAAAGTTTGTGAGAGCATGAGAGGCCATGCCGAATTTCTTCAGCCACCTGAGGTTGTAGAGGTGCGGTAACACTTTCTTCACCACGGTGTCGGTGTGGTGTGGTGGGACCATTTTCCGGTCCTTGAAGCTTTTGACCCTCTCCAATGCGGCCCCGTCAATGTGGATGGGGGCGTGCTCCCTCTTCTGTCTCCTGCAGTTCACGATCAGCTCCTTTGTTTTGTTTACGTTGAGGGAGAGGTTATTTTCCTGGCACCACCCTCATTGTTATTGGTAATCAGGCCTACCACGGTCGTGTCATCGGCAAACTTGATTGAGTTGGAGTTGTGCATTGCCACGCAGTCATGGGTGAACAGGGAGTACAGGAGGGGCCCTTGTGGGGCCCTTGTGTTGAGGATCAGTGTGGCATAGGTGTTGTTGCCTATCCTCACCACCTGGGCTCGGCCAGTCAGTAAGTCTAGGACCCAGTTGCACAGGGAAGGGGTCAGACCCAGGGCCCTGAGCTTAGTGACGCACACTTAGAGGGCACTGTGGTGTTGAAAGCAGAGCTGTAGTCTATGCAAGCACATGCACAGATAGGGTTCGCCACCCCCCAGCCCTACCCTGTCCGTTGATCTGCCCTGTACGTAGCTTGCGTGTTATCCAAACATGCATGGCTTGAGATCCCCGTCACCGGTTGAGTGTGTGTAGTAAACTACCTAGTTTAAATATCAACAGTACTTCCACAGCAGCGTAACATTTGATTAACACTGATAACACTTGATTTACATCATCAATCAATATTCGGTCCGGTTGGCTTATACACGCAGCAGAAAGAGGCAGCAAGACAGAAGAGCGGGCTGCATCAACAACACAGGTAGTCTAGACTCTAGCTAAGCGCCATATACTAAAACATCCACACAAGCCACCCATATATTTTAGTCATTTAGCAGACGCTCTTATCCAGAGTGACTTACAGCAGCAATTATGGTTAAGTGCCTTCAAAATCAGCAACCTTTCGGTTACTGGCCCAACGCTCTAAGTGCTAGGCTACCTACCGCCCATATATGGGGTTTACAGGATATTTGTTTGGATATTTTAGTATATGGCAGTTAGCTAGAGTCTAGACTACTAGAGTCTACTGTGTTGGGCCAGTAACCGAAAGGTTGCTTGTTCGAATCCCAGAGCCAACAAGGTGAAAAATCTGTCGATGTGCCCTTGAGCAAGGCACTTAACCCTAATTGCTCCTGGTTCATAATGACAGACACTAACGGTGACCCCACTCTCTGAGGGTGTCTCAGGGAGAGTTCGGATATGCAAAACACAGACTTCCAATTCACACATGCGTATTAATAAACACTCGTGTGTGAAATATGACAAATACAAGCACCCACCAAATTATTATTCAAATGTATCTTGAGCTAGAAAATTATGAATATTATATTATTAAGTTATTATTTAAGAGCGTTGAAGATAAATCACAATCAGTGAAAAAAAAATGGAGCTAGGTAAGTAGTAGATTTTCAACATTCAGCTGATAACCCACCCTCTATTCCCAATGTCAATCATGTGTTTAGGAGGCACTGTAACTAGCTTGCTTACAATCTGTGATGATTGAGTGTGTTGTTGCAGAAATAAATTAGCCTACACTCACGAATGGACATTTTCGCTAGAGGCAGTTGGTATTAATTTAGAGATCTGCATTATGAACGTTGCTTTATGTTCGCCACATACTTCAGTCCGAGACCACCATCACTGAAGTCATTTGTGGTGACGTCACAATGACGGGTGTTGTACAAAACAAAGTCATTAGCGATTGGATCATCTCTAACCAGAGTATTGTAGTGGGTCTAGGGTGGAGGTGATATGGCCCTTGACTAGTCTCGCAAAGCACTTCATGATGACAGAAGTGAGTGCTAGAGGGTGATTTAGTTCAGTTATCATAGCTTGCTTTGGTACAGGCACAATGGTGGAACTCTTGAAGCAGGTGGCGACAACAGACTGGGATAGGGAGAGGTTGAATATGTCCGTAAACACACCCATCATACATTCTGCTGCCGCATTGACACTCCTGCTCTCCCGTTGATAGACTCCAACCCCACTTGCCCCCGCCACTACACTACACACACAATCGAAACATCTGGTTCAATATGACTTAATGTGCAGCTTTACATATCTGGTCGATTCCATCTCACACACATTTCCTCCTTGCCTAAAGATGGTTATCACCATAACTCTTCACAAGAGGTGTCAATGTCTGTGTGTTTGTGCCTATGTGGAGATGCTAGACGCTGCCAAAGCACTACTGATAGCGTTGATGTGTCAGTACACTAACAGAAGACAACTTCAATAAAGACTCATTCATAGTCAAAGGAATCTGACAGGCCTGAGACGAGTCAGAACAGAAGGCAATGAGATGTCAGATTGTTATCAGTTGTCTGCTAGTCTAACACAAGAAGACTAGAAAAGAAGGGAAAAGCAGAAAGACACAAAGGGGACCATGGATTGCTGAGTATGGTCGGATGAACTCTAAGCCTGTCCAGTTCAGACAGAGGAAAGTGAGATAGTTTAGAAAGAAACAAATCAGTAGAGGTGATTATGGAGGTCAAGAATTGACCATTTCTCATAGAAAAGAGAGAAAGCAAGAGAGAGAGAGAGAGAGAGAGAGAGAGAGAGAGCACCATCATTGTTTGCACATAAACATACCCTCAGTTTTTTTGGCATAATGCAGTGGGCAGACAGACAAACAGGTTGGTATCGAAACGCTCTGCGTTTTCTCTCTTTTTCAATTTGTCTCCGGTTTGCCGGTCCTCTCCTCCCTAGCGACCCATTATCTCGAGCGGCAGATGGTTCTAGTCTGACTCAGAAAACGAGAGAGATGTTTCTCTGACTCAACACTAGGGTTGCAAAGCTACCAGTAATTTACTAAAGTTACTGTAATCTTCTGTAATTTTGGTAATTAACAGAAAATCTATGGTAATTTATACTTTAATAACAAAACAAAAAAATCATATATAGTATTCATTTTTCATTAATTAGGCTATTTACTCTTGGCCATGTGGTCTATCCACAAGAAAGAAAGAAAGAGACAGACAGACAGACAGACAGACAGACAGACAGACAGACAGACAGACAGACAGACAGACAGACAGACAGACAGACAGACAGACAGACAGACAGACAGACAGACATGTATGTGTGTCCATGAGTTTCTAGTGGATAGACCACATGGCCAAGAGAAAATAGCCTAATTAATGAAACTTCAATTAACTCTGCAACTCTTCCAACTATTGACTTTTTTTCATGCCAAATCATTTACAAATATATAGTAAATAAATATAAAAGGATATTTCAAGCAGAAACTTTCATATAAAACACCAATGGTATTAACTAAGTTGATGGTTTGTATTTAGGATACTGCTTTACAGCTTTGTCACTTTAATTTTTTTTTATTTTATCTTAATTATTTCATTTTTTTTTTTATACAGAGGGCCAGAGAATTACAGACACCTGTGATAATCTGGAGTACCCAAAAAGGCCCCTAGATGTTTGATAAAATTCCAAATAAACCTTGAAAGTTACAAAAATTCTAGTAGTTTACTGGTAAACGTTGAAAGTTTACAGTAACTCTACTCAACACAAAATGAGCTTCAGTCAGCAAGCAGAGGGGATGAAAAAAGAGGGAACAAGTGATGGGAGAAGAGGAGGGAAGGAGGGATAGAAGAGAGGAGGAGAGAAACAGTGCGGGCAAAAAAAAAATTTTTTTTGGTGGCAAGCTGCTGTGTATAGGATGAAATGGTGTTTGTTGTTTGGCTGGCTGGGGATTTTCCCCTAGCAAAGGCTTTGTACACGGAAGGCCCCAGCACACATCACAGAACAGACGCGTGCATGCTTGCATGCACACACACACACACACACACACACACACACACACACACACTGAAACTACATAAACACCACACACTCCCCCCCCCCAAAAAACTCTGCCTTACTCTGAAAATACAGTTTTGTTTAGTATCATCCTCACAAACAGACGCACGCAAAACACACACACAGAACATTAGGTCATTTTTGGTCAAAGCACCTAAAGCATCCTTTGACCGGTTTCAACCTTGACAGTCTGTGAAACAACCCAGTCATGTTCTGCATTGTAGGAGAGCCAACCTGATGAAACTGATGCCAAATTAATTCTTCATTACAATTTGCATGAACAGTTTTGCAATAGAAAGACTGAAAAGTATCAAGGTTTGTTTCCGTGTCTCTGTGCTTGTGAATAAAAGGTCCACTGTTGCCCCATGAGAACAGCGGGATGTAAAACAGAACAGCTATCATAGGGTTACACTGAATATGATAGAAGAACAAAACACACCATGAAGATACTGACAGTTTGGTATGGAGGATTCTAATAAATGTGTTATTTCCTAAATGTTCATGGCAGACCAATACACAAACACGCACCGCAGACACACACACACACACACTATTGTTCTCAGTGTGTTCTCTAAGGATTTTATGTATGCGTGTGCTAAAGAGGGGTGGCAAACTAAAATACATGTTGCTATGGTTACCCATCTCCCTCCGAGCTGGGCTGTTGCGCCTCACTCTGACTCTATTAGCTGTTTGGCTTGTTCTTTTTCACACACACATACACGTACACACACACACACACACACACACACACACACACACGTACACACACACACACACACACGTACACACAACTGAATCCATTGTCTAGTTCTATAAAGCTGCAATCCATAGCGGTGAAACTGCCATATACTTTTGTGAAATTACAGCAACAATGTTTTTTTTTGTTCTCCCTCTGACATCATTGCGTGTGAAATAGAACAGCAGAGTGTGTATTATGATTTATTTTTCAGAATACTCATTTCCTCAGAACAAGTACAATAGCAAATACGCCTGGGTGACCAGTGGCACTGTTTCACCTATCGTCGGATTTCAACTTTGATGAATCTATTCGTCAGTTGTCCTTTCTCTCAATAAACTTTGAGTGGCAATCACACAAACATAACTGAACATTCTGTCCAATGGAGAAAATCCCAACACACACACACACACACAGTGCTTATCATACTGTAAGTATCCCCCCCCCCCCGGATTTCTTTGGATTTCATTGTGTTACAAAGTGGGTAATAAAATGGATTTAAAATTGTCATTTTTGTCAACGATCTGATAAAGTTGAGCAACAAAGTCTAGAATGTGTCTTTGATGTGTGCTTAGGGTCATTGTCTTCCTGGAAAATCCACAGTTTCAGCCTCCTGGCAGAAGCAACCAGGTTTCTGGCTAAAATGTCCTGGTACTTGGTAAAGTTCATGATGCCGTTGACCTTACCAAGGGCCCCAGGACCTGTGGAAAAAAAACTGCCCCATAGGGCGGCAGGTAGCCTAGCAGTTAGAGAGGCGAAGTGAGCTGGCAACCGGAAAGTTGCTGGTATCAAATTCTAAATGCCATTGCCTGCCGTTGTGCCCTTGAGGAAGGCACTTAACCCTCCACAGCTCCCCGGACACCCAGTGTGACATCCCCGCATTTTTCCAAAAACATACATACATACGTACGTATGTATGTCTTTCGGAGCGGTTGGGTTAAAAGCGGAAGTCTTAACATCAAAGATCCGCATTTTGCAGAGGGTATGAGGTTCTTTTCTGCATCTTTCTTTCAACGCCAAACTCACCGCTGGTGTGTGTGGCCAAATACCTTTTATTTTGGTCTCATCTGACCAAAACACCCAGTTCCAATCCTTCAGGCGTTTACATTCGTTGGTTACTCTCAATTAAGGCGCTTTTTCTGGTAACCCCTCCCAAGAGCCTATTGGCATGAAGGTGGCGTTTCATTTAAGATTAAGAGACTTGGTGACCCCAAGATGCGACCAAGTTCTGTAATTCTCCAACTGTGGCCATTGGGCTTTTCTTTCCCTCCTGAATCACCTTCCTCACTGTGCGTGGGGGCAAGGTACACATGCGTCCTCTACCAGAGAAGTTTACCACTGTTCCAGTGGTTTTAAACTTCTTCATTATTGCCCTAATAGTGGTAAGTGGTATATTTTGTTTTTTTAGGTAGCTTTGTACCCATTTATGAAGGTCAACAACCATTTGTCTCTTTTCGTTTGTGAGTTTTTTGCCTTAGATTGTACTTGATGTGTTACCTCAATTTTATACCACAGGAACCCATGGAAGGCCATAATACAGTTTCTTAAACTGAGATTAATTTTAAAAAGTAGAATGTTAATGCAGATTTGATTTGGTTTGATTTTATTTGTAATCTCCTTCTCTAAACTGTTGTATTAGCATAAAATAATATCGTTTCTCAATTAGTTTGAGCTCAGTATTTGTTTTACACATATTTTACATATTTATTTTACAGTCTTTTTTGTTCATATTTATCGAGGGTGTCAATCATTTTGGAGGAGGTGACTGAGTATTTACCCCCCTGAGTCAATATATATGTTAAACACCATTGACAGTAATTACAGCTGTGATTCCCTTTGGGTAAGTCTCTAAGAGCTTTGCACACCTGCATTAGGCAATATTAGCCCATTATTGTTTTCAAAATTATTCAATATCTGTCAATATCGTTGTTGATCATTGCAAAACCACCATTTTCAAGTCTCACCATATATTTTATATATAAGTCAAAACTGTAACTATGCCAATCAGGAACATTCACTGTATTTTTGGTAAGCAACTCCAGCGTAGATTTGGCCGGTTTTTGTCTTGCTGAAAAGTGAATGTCTCCCAGTGTTTATTTTTTATTTAACTAGGCAAGTCAGTTAAGAACAAATTCTTATTTACAATTACAGTGTCTGGTGAAAAGCAGACTAAATCAGGTTTTCCTCTAGGATTTTACATGTGTTCAGCTCCATTCGTTTTTCTTTTTTATCCTGAAACGGTATGCTTGAAAATGTGGAGAGTGCTACGTTGTTGGATTTCCCCAAACATTTTTTCGGGACAAAAAGTTAATTATTTTGCCACATTTTTTGCAGTAGTACTTTAGTTCCTTGTTGTTGCAAACTGGATGTATGTTTTGGAATGTTTTTATTCTATACAGGCTTCCTTCTTTTAGTTACTTGTGGAGTAACTATAATGTTGACCCATCCTAAGTTTTCTCCCATCACAGCCATTAAACTGTTTTAAAATCTCCATTGGCGTACTCCATGGAGTAATACCTGAGCGTTTTCCTTCCATTTCGGCAACTCCGTTAGGAAGGACGCCTGTATCTTTGTAGTGACTGGGTGTATTGATACACCAGCTAAAGTGTAATCAATAACTTCACCATGCTTAGAGGGATATTCAGTGTCTGTTTTTGATTTTGTTCTATCAATCCATGCCCTTACTTGCGAAACTATGGAAAAGCTCCCTGGTCTTTGTAGTTAAATCCATGCAACTTATTATGTGATTAGTTAAGCACATTTTTACTCCTGAACGTATTTAGGTTTGTCATAAAGGGGGTGAATACTTATAGAACCAAGACATTTTTCTTCAATTTTTTTAATCAATTTGTTACCATTTATGGAATTTTCTTTGCACTTTGACATTATGGAGTATTTTGTGTAGATCAGTGACCAATACATTCACATTTATATCCATTTCAATCCCACTTTGTAACCCCACAAGAAGGTGAAAATATCCAAGGGGATGAATACATATGATATGCACTGTAGTCTCCTCTCCACACTACTCCACAGGAGAAGATCCAATAATCACCCTGACACACCGTCCTATTCTCCCTGACATGGCTCTGCCAACACCAACAGCTGTCACCGTGAGTGTGTGTTAGTGTCTAGCAATAGCAGACAGCATTACTGTCTGTACCAAATACCATCTACCATGTTATTGGTTGCCTTCCCCCAGAGGTAAGACATGGGCAGGGCCAATACCAACAGCTGTCTGTCACTGTGTGCGTGTTATTGTCGACCAATAATACACAGCGTCACTGTGTGTGTATCAACCATCCGTGCATGCCATTTGCTTCCTTCTCCCAGAGGTCCATGGAGAAGGGTATGGTTGGTGAACAGAAGGATGTGATTGGCTGGTCTGGTCTCCTCCTACATCCAAACAAACTGTGTTTTCTCCTGACTGTGTGGTTGCCTTGGTTGGGCCCAGTCCCTTGTCTGTCTCAGAGATATAGCTCCTATTCAATCTACTAATACAACAGACTGAATGAGAAAAGAGCGACACACACGAAGCAGGAACATACACATACACAAGCACCCAGACACATCACGCAAAGGCTTAACTATAGGGTAGACTAGCATATACCATAGGGTCCAGAGTAGAGCTGCTTAACTATAGGGTAGGCTAGCATATACCATAGGGTCCAGAGTACAAAGCTATTGTATTGTGAGATGGGCTCTGGTCTCCCTTGAGAAATTAGTTCATAACTAGACAGACAGAGAGATCAGGAGGAGAGAGAGGAGGAGGAGGAGGAGGAGAGAGAGTGGTCTATAACAGTCTGGTCCCTCTGGCGCAGCAACTTTACAGCACACACTGATCAAATCAACAAACTGCTGGGAGATTTAATAACAGGTCCGCGGGAAATGATAAAAGAAAGGAAGAAGGCACGAGAGAGGGAGGGGAGGACTGAAGCAGAGAGAAATTGAGAATGTGCCACACCCCCCACACGCACAGGTCAGAAACAATGACATTGTACGAGGCTAATCTGAGGGAATGTCAGAGGATCTGCCAGACACAGTGTGATAACAGCCACCTTCTACAGCCCTTATTACATTCTGCTTTTTAAGACGGGGTGTGTGTGTGTGTGTGTGTGTTCGGTTGGTAACACTCCATAGACAGAAAGGAAATAACTGTCCGAAGGCGAGAGGCAGGTTGATCTCTGTAATATTGTTTGGCTCTATGGTAATCAAGCTTTGCCGTTGATGTGGTTTCTTTATTCATGTATTTATTTGACAGGTTTATAGATTAATGAACTGGCCAAGCAGGCAGACAAAACATGTCACAACCGGCTTCCTTGTGGTGACCATTATTGTTCACTTTAAATGCATCTGAGGAATGCTCCTTTGTGTGTGTGTGTGTGTGTGTGTGTGTGTGACACCCACATATTCAGGCCACATCTCTGGAGATGTGTACACAAATGTAATCATATTCAAAACTCCAAAAACAGTAACAACCATTGCTATGCCTGGTCGTGATATTGTACACCGCAAAATAACAACACATTGTAATTCCACACCATAAACAAATCACGGCGAGTCTGAGTGTGTAGTGCAGGCAGGGAAATGCAATTCAACAGCAGCAGAATGGCTCACACACGCACACACACACTTTTTTCTTCCCTATGGCCAGAAAGAGAGAAAGAGATGGAGAGAATATGGTTGGATTGTGGAGAGTGATGGAGGTAAGTCTGTGTCGGGGGAGAAAGACCGAGAACGAGAGAAAGAGAGGGAGAGAGAGATTGAGCGACAGAGGTAGAAAGACCCATACATCATGCAGGCTCATATCATTTCCTTTGACATGTCATTTTCATCTGCTCGAAGAGAAGAAGAAGAAAACATTTATTTTCCTGGGCTGTCTGACCAAAAAAAGTGGACCATCCGTCCATATAGAACTCTGACCCACAACAGCGAAGACAAACACAGCAAAGAAGAAAAACCTGTCTAGTCTTTTTTAACGTTTCCTTAATGCTTCCTTTCTGCTTGACATTATTCACCTAAACAGCTGTCTCCAGTCTATGTGAAAAACTATTTTGTGACACTGCAATGTGTGGTGGATTGGTTCTGGATTGTTCACACCCTGATGGTGAGTGAATGGATGAAGCCTAGGCTTGGTGATGCTGTGTCCAATCTATTATGACACTGTAGCAGAACAGAACAACTCACCAGTAAACAAAGACAGGATTCCGCCATCTTGGAAGCCATTTTAAAAATGATAGGGTTGCTTGGCATGGTGAACAGCGCTATAGTTCAGTTTGGACAGGAAGGGTATTCCATATGACAGCTACATGGTAGATAGTGGACGGAATCCAATATATGTTTTTTCTTCTTATAGGACAATGAATTCAGACGAAATTCCAATGCAGATAACAATGGAAGTCTGCACCCAGACGCAATTCTAACATTAATGTAAGAAGGATGGCACCCACTTTTCTCATGTCGTAGATACAACACCAGCATAGAAGCAGGTGAATATTTACCAACTATTTGAAGTGAAATATCCAGTAATTAAATAAATGAACAGTTTATGCCATAATCTCATTAAGAGCTCTGGAAATTCAATTACTTGCTAATTACCCCTCTCATGTTACAGTACAGTCAGCACCCAAGTGTAAACAGATATTTCAGGAGAATCAAATCCTGTATATGTGGGTAATTCAACAATGCTATAGTAGCCTAGATAATATCTCATGTGGTTTGGACCCATTTTCATGTAACCAATGGGATTTACAGTTGGACTGAATTGATCGTAAAAACAACCTGAAGTTGGGGCTCAACAGTATGTTAATGTATTGTTTTGATTATGATCCACCAAGCCTCTGTTTCTGTTAGTTAAGAATTGAGAGCGATGTCCACCCCTGGCTTTTTGATAGCCCAGCACAACTAGCCTCTGTAAACCAACACTTAACACTGACCCACAGCTGCCAACCGGGAGACGACTTGACAGACACAATAAATATAAAACAGTCTGAAACAAAGTCTGACGGAGGGAGGGAGATATTTTAGGCTAGGGGCACCATGTGTCGAGGGCCTCCAAACACACACTCTTAATTCTCAGCCCCAGGCAAACGAGTGAAGGGGAACGGACTCGGCTTCCATTGAAATTCCAGGGCTAAGACATTCCGACAGCTCGGAGCTCCCGGCTCGACGCACACGTTCCGGAAAACAGGCACGTGGTCGTGGGGCGAGGCCGACAGGCTTCAGCTGGGAAGGAAGACGAGCCCAGAAACCAAACTCCGCCTAATATCCCATGAGTGCCCAGAGGAACTGGAGCTTGTCCTCACACCTAGCAGACACTTTTATTTATTCTCCACCACCCTCTCCAACCTCCCCACCAACTTTCTTTACCTCTGCCACTGCGTCAACATATGGTATGTTATAAACCTGAATAAGCCTTTATAACATGTATCCTAACAATGATTAGAGAAAAACTCTTTCTTTTGTCTTTCTCTGCCAACCGATTGGCTTGTTATTGGGAAAATGAAGGTCCCAGGAAGTAGCAACAAAGTTCACAGTGACTGAAGTTGCTGATAGGCTACAAATGTGGCCAACCACTAACCAAGGCAGCTGATAAGCTAGAAGTGTGACCAACCATTCACTCTGACTGAGGGAGACAACAGCAGCAGCCGTAGTAGTAGTAGTAGTAGTAGTAGTAGCAGCAGTAGTAGTAGTAGTAGCAGTAGTAGTAGTAGTAGTAGTAGTAGTAGTAGCAGTAGCAGTAGTAGTAGTAGCAGTAGCAGCAGCAGTAGTAGCAGTAGTAGTAGCAGTAGCAGTAGCAGTAGCAGCAGTAGTAGTAGTAGTAGTAGCAGTAGCAGCAGCAGTAGTAGTAGTAGCAGTAGCAGCAGTAGTAGTAGTAGTAGTAGTAGCAGTAGTAGTAGTAGTAGTAGTAGTAGTAGTAGTAGTAGTAGTAGCAGTAGCAGCAGTAGTAGTAGTAGTAGCAGTAGCAGCAGTAGTAGTAGTAGTAGCAGTAGCAGCAGTAGTAGTAGCAGTAGCAGTAGCAGCAGTAGTAGTAGCAGTAGTAGTAGCTGTAGTAGTAGTAGCAGCAGTAGCAGTAGCAGCAGTAGTAGTAGTAGCAGTAGTAGTAGTAGTAGCAGCAGTAGTAGTAGTAGTAGCAGTAGTGTTGTTCGTGGTTCCCTGGAGTGTGATCTGTGATTGGACAAAGGGGCTGAGGAGACATCCTTTTGTCATAAGGACACGTCCCTGAGGACAGCTGAGGGGGACATGTTGTTCTGCCTCGTCCCCTCGCTGGGCCAGAGAGAGACACAGTGGCACCGCACGGCCGTCTGGCCGCGACCTCGGCTGATGTGTAGCGAGCGGTTTGGGAACAAAATGTCTGCCGCCTGTCACTGCTGTAGCCACTGGGACTCGGTGGATACTCTGTATTTATGCTTCCAGACACTGGGGCAGGTCTGGACCTGTGTGTGTGTGCGTTTTCAACTACACATCGCTTTCACTAAGAGGGGGGACGGACACTTTGCTGAAATGGTCACCATGAGCACTGAAGCGAGTCTGGCCCACCAAGTGTGTGTGCGCATGTGACTGTATGTATGTATGTATATGTGTGTCCGATACGTACAGTACAACTTTCTTTGAGGTCTGGGCCACTGGCCCTTCTAAAAATGGTGACCATGGCTTTAGAACAGCTAGCTGATTTAGCTGTCATATAAAGCACTCTTCCTTTACGGATGGGTAGGTATTATCTTAATTGAGTCATTAGTCGGGTAGCTTTTAATCAGTCGGTATGACAATAATTTCAATAACTAATTTGATGGCATTAAGAACAATGGGGGGGGGGGGGGGGTTCAAATGAATTTCCAGTGGGTGACATTACAGTTTTAAATCGCATTCAATCTACACGCCATTTCTAACCCTTCCCACCCTGTTCAAAACAATGGGCACAGCTGGTGGTGACAATACAAGATTCCTCAGCCACTGACAACAGAGACTATTCATTATGGAAACTACAATGGAAAGTTTAATCAAGCAAATTCATTTTGGGGAGTCGTGAGTAAGTCACAGATTATGAATCAGTGTTTAAAAATAAGCATGCAGATTACTTGGAGTACAATACAAAAATTAACCCTGTTAAAACCATGAGTATTTTCTCTCTGTCTGCCTTTACTGTTGCTGTACAATATAGAGGGAGGGAGGGAGAGAGGGAGAGCGAGAGATGGAGAGTGAGAGAGAGGTGGTCTTAGATCAATACTGACCAGTAGGACTGAGAAGCTGGAAGCAACGGACAAACACAGTAAACAAGCCAATGCTTGGAATGCTCGGAATAGTGATGTCATATTCCCGACAAACCAGCCAATGAAAATGTCTGCATGTTTCATCCAATTAAGTCTGTAACCAAAAAAGCTACATGCCGTCCTTTTTCTTTCGTAGGTCAATAAGATTGAGTCAGGTGAAATTAACAGGCTATTAAGTGGCAATTAAAAGAACCCCAATATCTTAAGTCAGGCATTTGTCAATACTATTATGCCAGAGACAATTATCAGCTAATTAAATCTGAGAATCTAAGGCTCAGTCTCTTACATCAGGTAGTAAATCGCTAACATCTCACTGTCTACACACAAAGCCCCTTTCCCAGAGATGAAAATACCATCCAGATATATAGAGTACTGATCCAGTATTCTCATACAGCTTCTAAAAATAACAGACTTATAGAACAGCACTGTCAAATCAAACTCCTCAGGGACTATATAGTAGTAGAAGTAGCTACGCTGCCTTTCACCGTAGGGCAAAAACTCAAATCCAACACTATTTTGTTTGCTGTCCATTTGGTATAATCCAAACTATTCTGTCTTGCTGACCAAAACAGACCGCATCAACGAGAGTGGAGACAGTCCTCAGATTCAGATTGTTTACTAGTTACAGGGTTGCTGGTGTGATTGCAGGACTAGTGAAATAAAATAATAAAAATGGTAATAAAAAAAACAACTGAAAATAGAAATAGCACGATATACCTAATAACATCTGTGGCAGTGATGAATAAATAAATGTTCATTGGGATGGAGGCAGAGTAGACTGTTGACGGGATGGGGTGGAATGACCATAAGGGGAGCAGCAGCATATATATTAACAACTGCAACAGTGTTGAATACCAGCTTGTGTGTCTGTATTCTGAAATATTTCTGATATGTCTGAATGGCTCAGTCTGAGTTCATCAGCAAAAGAGAGAAATCCACACACTGAAATATACTGTGTATTCCAGAATGTGTTTCTTTTGACAACGCTTCAACCCATCTTCATCAGTGTGTGTGTGTGTTTTCTGCTCCCCAGGGCATGTGGTGTGTGAGGGGGCAGAGAGACTGGTTTTATCCCAGAAGATGAAGTGGTCAGTCAACAGTCCAGTGAAGGGAGTGTCAGACAGACACCCTGCAGTACAGCAGTACATCTCTACAGCCAGGCTGGCTAGCACAGAGACACACACAGAGGGGAGTATCCACACCCAGCACACACCCCACACACACACAGCCATGGGTAGAGTATACTGGAGGAACAAGCCGCATCATTAAACCCCCAACACCCAACTGAAACACAGTCCTTGGTTTGAAGGTATACATGAGGTAAAAACAGACCTTGGGTTTATTTGAGGAGAAATTCTAACTGACAACCAAGGAAGAATTTTTTTTCGTCTTTCATTTGCCCCTGAATGTGCTTCTGCTGCTTAGGCCCAGCGTTTCTCTTTTTCAAATGCTAATTCGGTTTTATCCAGATGGCAAAACTCATTTCAGGCTTCATGTACTGTATGGAGAGTGGCTATTGACAGGTAAAATAAAGATGTTTCGCCCCAGCTTTGTTATAATGTAATTTGACCCATTTACTTTGACCTAAAAACAACACCTTTGTATGTTACATCCTGTGAATCACACACAAAAAAAAACGTCTCTGCAGGAAAGCAGGCTGAATTATGTGTGGCCTTTATTTCTGCTGAAAGGGCCTCAGGACAATGCAGACAAAATTGCAGACCCAGATTTTTTTTATGATTTGCTTGACTCAGCTTATATTCCTTTTATCATTATTTATTTATCTGTTTTCGATGGTCACCGTTTTCCTGCCTGTGCAACTTATTCCTTGAGTGAAGATGTCTAATATCAGCAGTACTCAATACGGGAATCGTACGACAAAGAAAGAAATCCATGCATTTCTATTCCTCAAGACAACTTGCAGCGGGCAGAATAGTCACAGGGTCAATATCTTGATACAATCACGGAGAAACCCTGAAAATGTATTGTTACAAGACATGGAACACAGATAAATTCGAAGGTGGTAAATCAATGTGATGTGTCTATACAGTAAAAGCCTGTGAGTTTTCACACACTCCCTCTTCCTTTGTTTGTCGGCCATCTTGCTACCCTAACCCTCTACTCATCAGTCCGGGGTGATTCGGCTTCGGAGCAACAACAACCGAGAGTTGTGCAGTGAAGTATGAAATACACTAATGAAGACATTTGCAGAACCACTTCCTTTGTCCTACAGTAGCAAGAGTTTCTGACTATCTTCTCTGATTATATCTAGTGAGGTCTGATTAGAGGCATGGCATGGGAATCAAACTGCAGTGTGTTTCCTGTTTGCTGGCATCCATTTGTTTTCCCATTCATCTACAAGCTGGAGGAAGTCACAGATCTATCCCCTACCTATTTACCTCCCACCGTGCCTTGTGCCAGCAATCAACACTCTGCCTAAACTCTATGGTTCACTGACAGAGACGTGGCTCTGGCACAGATATCAACAATTACTTTGGAACACACTTTGCAGCCCCAATTGATAGTTCAATCTTTCCCTTTAGTTAGGGCTTCATAAATAAAACTTTAGAACACCGAAAACATCACGTCGTCCTTGATTTTCTAATTTACCTAAAAAGAAACACAGACGACCGACTAATCGTTTTCGGAGCTCAATCATACATAATTAGATTTCTACTTAAGATTAAGAGGAAACAATCAGTCTGAAAGGTAAATAGAAGGTGACAAAACAGCACTCTGAGACTAAATCTACACCTCTTTGAAAACTGCCTAAATAGGTTTATAAAATATCTTAGGGACCGGTCGAAATGTACGTAATTGTTACCCGGAGGAAAATGGGGGAAGGTCACGCTTTTTCAATTTCAGTCAGGGGGAGGGTTTAGTATTTATTTATTTTTGACCAGGGGAGGGCCATGTGATTCGTAATCGATTAAATGTCAGTATTTGTCGTCATTTTGGAATTTACGTATTGAATTCTACTATGTGTAACTTCGGCTATTACTTTTCCTTTGGCTGTTCCATCAGTTCATCTTTTCCTTTGGCTGTTCCATCAGTTCATCTTTTCCTTTGGCTGTTCCATCAGTTCATCTTTTCCCTTGGCTGTTCCATCAGTTCATCTTTTCCTTTGGCTGTTCCATCAGTTCATCTTTTCCTTTGGCTGTTCCATCAGTTCATCTTTTCCTTTGGCTGTTCCATCAGTTCATCTTTTCCTTTGGCTGTTCCATCAGTTCATCTTTTCCTTTGGCTGTTCCATCAGTTCATCTTTTCCTTTGGCTGTTCCATCAGTTCATCTTTTCCTTTGGCTGTTCCATCAGTTCATCTTTTCCTTTGGCTGTTCCATCAGTTCATCTTTTCCTTTGGCTGTTCCATCAGTTCATCTTTTCCTTTGGCTGTTCCATCAGTTCATCTTTTCCTTTGGCTGTTCCATCAGTTCATCTTTTCAATTGGCTGTTCCATCAGTTCATCTTTTACTTTGGCTGTTCCATCAGTTCATCTTTTCAATTGGCTGTTCCATCAGTTCATCTTTTACTTTGGCTGTTCCATCAGTTCATCTTTTCCTTTGGCTGTTCCATCAGTTCATCTTTTCCTTTGGCTGTTCCATCAGTTCATCTTTTCCTTTGGCTGTTCCATCAGTTCATCTTTTACTTTGGCTGTTCCATCAGTTCATCTTTTCCTTTGGCTGTTCCATCAGTTCATCTTTTACTTTGGCTGTTCCATCAGTTCATCTTTTCAATTGGCTGTTCCATCAGTTCATCTTTTACTTTGGCTGTTCCATCAGTTCATCTTTTACTTTGGCTGTTCCATCAGTTCATCTTTTCCTTTAGCTGTTCCATCAGTTCATCTTTTCCTTTGGCTGTTCCATCAGTTCATCTTTTCCTTTAGCTGTTCCATCAGTTCATCTTTTCCTTTAGCTGTTCCATCAGTTCATCTTTTACTTTAGCTGTTCCATCAGTTCATCTTTTACTTTAGCTGTTCCATCACACAACAAGAACAGTGGTAGAAATGCCGCATTCAAAACAACTGGGAACTCGGAAATCTCTGCATAGCTGGGATGGGCTAGTAAGCAAGCATTTCACGGTAAAGTCTACACCAGTTGTATTCGGAGCATGTGATAAATACAATTTGATTTGATGCAGTTATTTCGGCATGAAGCATTCAACAGGACGGTTATTGCGGTTATTGTCTTGCTCTTTACTGTAATCAGAGGGATAATATCAATACTATGCGTGCTAGTCTCTCTTGGTTAAAAGTAAAGGAGAGACTGACTGCATCGCTTTGTTTTTAGAAGAATCATTAATGTGTTAAATTCCAAATTGTTTGCATAGTCAACTTACACACAGCACTGACACGCGCAATTACCCCACCAGCTATGTGTGACGTTTTAAATGCATTTAGTTCTGTCCTTGATCTGTTCTTGTCTATTAATGTTCTGTATTATGTCATGTTTCATGTTCTGTGCGGATCCCAGGAAGAATAGCTGCTGCAATCACCACAGCTAATGGGGATTCTAATAAAATAAACACAAAAAAATAAACAATTTGCCTAAATTACAGCCCTAGTCAATAATTGTGTACTCACTTCATAACAATAATAAATTGCTCATTGCACTGTGTTGTTGTAGCCTAGGTAGAATAAAAACGTAGGCCTAATCAATAGTGGAGCTTTGCGTGCCCGACTGATGCAGAGCGCAGCCTGGAGGAACACACAACTTTTTTTTCCTCATTCACTTTGACAGGTAAATATTCATAGCCCTCATATTTAGCTAATGAGTGGCCTAATATCTAGCTTCTTCGGCTACACAACTCTAGACTCTCTCTTCCAGGTATTCCCGTGCGCAATAGGCTATAGGCTACGGACGCAAGCCTCTCCGCTATCCCTCTTCTCGTGAAATCCCAGGAAAAACTATAAACTACAAAAGCTATACGAGATACATTTTTTATATTTGACCTAATAGGCTTTTCGTGGAGAGAAGCAGGCAGGCTCTTGCTAATTGCTGAATGTAAAAAAGGCCTAGGCCAAATGAACTGTCGTGGAAAGGATAAGACAGTGATGAGCACAGTGAAAAAGATCCAAACGAATTGACATCCATTAGTTAAACGGAAATCGCTTGCAAACCACTTGAGCAACGAGGCAGGCTATGAGATGATGTAAAAAGATGCGCAGGCCAAACAGAGTTTGTTGTTGAATTTCTACATTTCATTTAAATACACGTTTCTAGATAATATTTTTCATTAGTCTACATGTAGCCTACCTTGAAGGATAATTTGCAGTTGAACACACCGTGAAGCACTGATGAATGGTCTGTGTTACCACCTTATTAATAGTGCAGTAGGATGCTTTGACCAGTTGACTGACATGTGTAGGCTAATTAATTATTTTCTATTGTTACAGACATTGGTACTTTCTTGCACATTAATAACTTATTACCACTTTATAACCTCTAGTAGTAGTTCAGGTGATCTGAAGGATATAGCTGAAAATGTTACAGCTTTGAAAGGGCTGCTCCTCATAAATTATTTTTGGCTAATCAAAAACACGACAGAAAATACAGCTGCAGTGATATTTTGCACTGGGCACTCTGAAATCTCCCTCGCCCTTACTGTACCACTCCCTCTCTCCCATCCCTCGGTTCTTTACGCTTCTCTTGCCTTGAGCGTCCTCCCTTTGTCTCTCATTCCCCCTCTACTCTTTTAGATGACCCTCTTCTCAACCTCCCTCTGCCTCTCTCCCCTCCTCTACGTTCTCTCTCTCTCTCACACACACACACACACACACACACACACACACACACACACACACACACACACACACACACGATAGATAATGGCATGACATCAATAAAACATGATGCAGTGACATATCCTAGAATATATAATTCAACGGCGCACACATACAGGTACAGTGCCAGTCAAAAGTTTGGACACACCTACTGATTCAAGGGGTTTTTCTTTATTTTTACTATTTTCTTCATTGTAGAATAATAGTGAAGACATCAACATTATGAAATAACACATACGGAATCATGTAGTAACCCAAAAAGTGTTACACAAATCAAAATATATTTTATCGTTTAGATTCTTCAAAGTAGTCATTGGAAATAAGAATTTGTTCTTAACTGACTTGCCTAGTTAAATAAAGGTTCAATTTCAAAAAAAGAAAATACAGCTTTGCACACTCTTGGCATTCTCTCAACCAGCTTCATGAGGAATGCTTTTCCAACAGTCTTGAAGGAGTTCCCACATATGCTGAGCACTTGTTGGCTGCTTTTCCTTCACTCTGCGGTCCAACTCATCCCAAACCATCTCAATTGGGTTGAGGCCGGGTGATTGTGGAGGCCAGGTCATCTGATGCAGCACTCCATACCTTTCCTTCTTGTTCAAATAGCCCGTTGGATCATTGTCCTGTTTAAAAAACAAAAGTGCAAACCAGATGGGATAGAGTATCGCTGCAGAATGCTGTGGCAGCCATGCTGGTTAAGTGTGCCTTGAATTCTAAATAATTCACAGACAGTATCACCAGCAAAGCACCCCCACACCATCACACTTCCTCCTCCATACTTCACGGTGGGAACCACACATACAGAGATCATCAGTTCACCTACTCTGCCTGTCACAAAGAATCTCAAATTTGGACTCATCAGACCAAAGGACAGATTTCCACCGGTCTAATGTCCATTGCTCGTGTTTCTTGGCCCAAGCAAGTCTCTTCTTCTTATTGGTCCTTTAGTAGTGGTTTCTTTGCAGCAATTCGACCATGAAGGCCTGATTCACACAGTCTCCACTGAACAGTTGATGCTTAGATGTGATTGTTACTTGAACTCTGAAGCATTTATTTGGGCTGCAATCTGAGATGCAGTTAACTCTAATGAATGTATCCTCTACAGCAGAGGTAACTCCGGATTGACTACCCTTAATGTCTTAAAGTAATGATGGACTGTTGTTTCTCTTTGCTTATTTGAGCCGTTCTTGCTATAATATGGACTTGGTCTTATACCAGAGGGCTATCTTCTGTATACCACCCCTACCTTGTCACAACACAACTGATTGGCTCAAACGCATTAAGAAGGAAAGACATTCCACAAACTAACTTTTAACAAGGCACACCTGTTAATTGAAACACATTCCAGGGGACTACCTCATGAAGCTGGTTGAGAGAATGCCAATAGTGTGCAAAGCTGTCATCAACTCAAAGGGTGGCTACTTTGAAGAATCTCAATAATAAATATATTTTGATTTGTTTAACATTTGGTTGGTTACCACATAATTCCATATGTGTAATTTCATAGTTTTAATGTCTTCACTATTGTTCTACGATGTAGAAAATTGTAAAAATAAAAAAATAAAAACTGGAATGAGCAGGTGTGTCCAAACTTGACTGGTACTGCAGGTAACTGCCAAAATAAAGGAAAGACCAACATAACATAAAATGTGTTGGGCCAGAACAGCTTCAGTGCGCCTTGGCACAGATTCTACGTGTCTGGAACTCTATCGGAGGGATGCGACACCATTCTTCCATGTTTTGAGATGGTGGTGGAAAACGTGGTCTCAGGCGCCTCTCCTGACTCTCCCATAAGTGTTCAATTGGGTTGAGATATGGTGACTGAGATGGACATGGTATGCATTGTTTTCATGCTCATCAAACCATTCAGTGATCACTCGTGCTCTGAGGATGGGGGCATTGCCATCCTTTGGGGGTATAGTCATGGTAGCCAAAATAATGGCCTGCCCAGCATTTTCATACATGACCGTAAGCATGATGGGATGTTAAACGGCTTAATTAACTCAGGAACCACACCTGTGTGGAAGCACCTGCTTTCAATATACACTACATGACCAAAAGTATGTGGACACATCATTCCAAAATCATGGGCATTAATATGGAGTTGCGCCCCCCCCCCCCCCCGTTGCTGCTATAACAGGGGGGGAAGGCTTTCCCCTAGATGTTGGAACATTGCTGCGGGGACTTGCTTCCATTCAGCCACAAGAGCATTAGTGAGGAAGGGCACTGATGTTGGGCAATTAGGCCTGGCTTGCAGTTGGCGTTCCAATTCATCCCAAAGGTGTTTAATGTGGTTGAGGTCAGGGCTCTGTGCAGGCCAGTCAAGTTCTTCCACACTGATCTCAACAAACCATTTCTGTATGGACCTCACGTTTTGCACAGGGCAATTGTCATGCTGAAACAAGAAAGGGCCTTCCCCAAACTGTTGCCACAAAGTTGGAAGAACAGAATCATTTAGAATGTCATTGTATGCTGTAGCGTTAAGATTTCCCTTCATTGGAACTAAGGGGCCTAGTCCAAACCATGAATAACAGCCCAGACCATTATCCCTCCTCCACCAAACTTTACAGTTGGCACTATGCATTCGGGCAGATAGCATCCGCCAAACCCAGATGTGTCAATCAGACTGCCAAATGGTGAAGCGTGATTCATCACTCCAGAGAACACGTTTCCATTGCTCCAGAGTCCAATGTCAGCGAGCTTTACACCACTCCAGCCGACACTTGGCATTAAGCATGGTGATCTTAGGCTTGTGTGCTGCTGCTTGGCCGTGGAAACCCATTTCATTAAGCTCCCGGCGAACAGTTCTTGTGCTGACATTGCTTCCCGAAGCAGTTTGGAACTCGGTAGTGAGTGTTGCAACCGAGGACAGACGATTTTACGTGCTACGCGCTTCAGCACTCGACGGTCCCGTTCTTTGAGCTTGTGTAGCCTACCACTTCGCAGCAGAGCCGTTGTCACTCCTAGAAGTTTCCACTTCAAAATAACACCACTTACAGTTGACCGGGGCAGTTCTAGCAGGGCAGAAATTTGACGAACTGACTTGTTGCAAAGGTGTCATCCTATGACGGTGCCACATTGAAAGTCACTGAGCTCTTCAGTAAGGCCATTCTACTGCCAATGTCTTTCTATGGAGATTCCATGGCTGTGTGCTCAATTTTATACACCTGTCCGCAATGGGTGTGGCAGAAATAGCCAAATCCACTAATTTGAAGTGGTGTCCACATACATTTGTATATATACACTCAAGTGTTTCCATTATTTTGGCAGTTACCTGTACAATGACAATATTGAATATCATTATTCCACATACATGACTATTTGAAGTACTAACTCCAATAAAAAAGAGGAGATTGGTAAGTATGAACCTGCTATTAAAATTGACACATTCACAATCACGCACAACAAATGCTGCCATTCAAAGACCCAGTGTGAGCACTCGCACACACATTTCCATGACCTTACCCTCCCTGTATACTAGCAGTAGGCAACCGTGGTCTTGGCGTGCCCGGAGGCACGTCATGTTTTTGATTTAACCGACCTGGAAGACCAGGTGTGTTGAATTTAGGCAATCACTGAACTGATCAATTAGTCAGGTGTGTTGCCTAGTTGGAACAAAATATTGCAGTACCTGCGGCACTCCAGGAACAGGGCTGCCTACTCCTGCTGTATATACACTTGTTGACAACCACATGTAATCTGAGGCTGGCCTGGTACAGCTGCTAAATCCCTTGTAGAAATGTGATGTCGTTACAGAGAGGGGAGGGAATATCCTCCTGCCTAAGCTTATTGAGCTGTCAACTTTGTGTCGTTATCAGAGCCCATTGATTTCCTGTCACATATACTGACAGAGGATGTGCTGCTTTTTGCATCCTACTTTTACAAGCAGGCTTCCTGTAACGGCAGGCCAACTGTAACCGTTAGTAACGACGACATCAGGAAGACCGTGTCCAGATATCGACTTGTGTTGACGCGGCAGGGAATTGCCCTGTATTTAAATTGATCCTTGGTTGGTCCCCTAGGTTGCAGGTGCCAAGTCCATGTGCTGGGGTTTCATCCTGTTGTCTAAGGGGGAACTAGTTGCACACTCAATGGTGTCATCGGGTGACAGAGGGAGACGTTTAATGGCACAGGAATGGTCCTATTATAGATCTGATTGTGTGAGAATAAACGGAAGTGCTGTTATTCCAAGTCCCGACGCACTGTGTGGACTTTATGACCCGACTGTCAAATGGATTTCAGCCGTAGCATTTCCCTGACCTTTCAGTCAGTCAGGTCTGAGCTCTAGAACATTGCCGCAGGGAGCAGAGTACAGAGAAATGATTGATTTCACGAGAGAAATATGATGAAAATGATACATGGCAATTAAGGTAGAACATTTGACATATCACTTCTAAAAAGGATACAAAAAGCATCTTGAGAGTTTATTCAGTATATTGTGACGTCTTAGCAAAAATATATATTTCATAACTCATGACAATATATCTTCTTGGAAGAATCCCTCAGAATGTAATACTGCTACTGCCAGCCAAGTTGTCTAGGTTACACCACAGAAGCTACACCACATATTGTTATTAATCTGCAGAGTTGCTAGAGCACAACAATAAATAGGTTGTTTTCTCCTTGGAGACTAGCTCTCATAATGGAGATGTACAATAAGAATGCAGAGGACATTGCTAGTGAGAATAGCCCCAATATCGCGGCTACGCCCGGACATTAGGAAGAGTCATTAGGCCTGTTTAAATGAGGTCATTAAGATGATGAAATGACGCTGTATATCTGAGTGTGGAAACAAAAGGCAGGAGTCCATGCCATTCCTCATTGTTAGCTAGGCAGTGTGTGTGTGTGTGTGTGTGTGTGTGTGTGTGAGTGAAAGACTCTTCTGAATGAAGTGTGTCATAACTCTGGCGGAGGAGTAGAAGAGCCTGAGAGGCAGTTTTGAGGGGCTAAAGTCAACTGAGTAAAAGACTTCACGATAACATCTATCTCTGTCGTATAAAAACATTCATATTTGTCAATAACCTCCACAACAATTGCATTGCATTCTAATATTTGTATGCAAGACTAGATAATACAGCCCTGAAGACCCAGTAATTGGGCGGCAGTAGTTATCCCCCCTTCAAGATGATGTTATTTCATCTAAACTGAAGTGAATCAGGAGAGGGTGAGTATAGAAAGCCCCTTGTCACCAACAGCTATACTGTAGTTCTCCACCAACCAGAGACATTCTATCACCGAAGCTACGGCATCTTCCAGCTGAAGCCTAAAGCTGCACTTCATTCTCAGTCAACAAAGCTAAACCCCACTGTCACACAGCTACAGATGTAGGATTTTTATTTGATCAACCTGTTGCAGGTAAACTTTCCTGCAATGCAGGAAATGTAAAACTTGTGTAGGTTTAAAAAAAGGTTTAAAAAAGGCTTCTGAAGTCTGGAATTTACACTTTTAAATTTCAGACTTGATTTTCCCTTACGAAAAAAGTCAATTAATTATAATCGACATAATAATTCACCTTTCCTGTTGCTGCAGGATCATGTTGCTGCTGTAGCAAACTGGCTCAAATGAAGATCATACACCTTTATGTCCAACACAACTCACAAAGCTATCCTGCCCTTCAACCAGAGTTGTCCTAAACGTATTGTACATAACAAAACTCTTCCAAACGACCCAACAATATTCAAGTGCTACTAATTAACACATAGATCGTAGAGGTTAACTCATTCCTATTGCCACATAAACAACAGAAGGACATCACTCAGTTGTCTGTCTCATATGGGAGGAAAAACATATGGATAACTAATGTCAGAGAAGCAGAGAAAGAGGTTGAGCGTGACATGGGATGGGATTAAGGCATGAGAAAAGAGCGGTCTATAGAAACAGAAAGATCATCTTAATCTGATCTAAGCACAGTGAATAATAACTATTTGGCTCAGAGAAAGAGGGGGGGGGGAGAGAGAGAAGGGGGAAGAGAGAGAAAGAGAAAGAAAGAGACAGAAAGCACAATTCTGCAGTGCATTACTAAACACACACTGTACTTGTCACACCCTGATCTGTTTCACCTGTCTTTGTGCGTGTCTCCACCTCCCTCCAGGTGTCGCCCATCTTCCCCATTATCCCCTGTGTATTTATACCTGTGTTCTCTGTCTGTTGCCAGTTTGTTTTGTTCGTGAAACCTACCAGCGTTTGTACCCCTGCTCCGGTCTGTTCTTGCTTCTGTTTCCTAGTCCTTCCAGGTTTTGACCGTTCTGCCTGCCCTGAGTCTGCCTGCCGTTCTATACCTTGCCCCACCTCACTGGATTATTGACCCCTGCCTGCCCTGACCCTGAGACTGCCTGCCGTTCTGGAACCTTTGCACCTTCTCTGGATTACTGACCCGTGCCAGCTGTTTTATCCCTGGCCCTGTATTCGAAATAACTTTTGTTTTTTCAACACTGTCTGCATCTGGGTCATACCTGAAACGTGATAGTACTTCTGTGTTGGGTGGCATTTTGTTGTGACTATATGCATATCTGTCAGTGGTAGAGACAGAAAACAAGTTTGCAAAAGAGAGAAAAGGAGACACAGAAATACAAAAAAAAAATATATATATATATATTTTTTCACCTTTATTTAACCAGGTAGGCAAGTTGAGAACAAGTTCTCATTTACAATTGCGACCTGGCCAAGATAAAGCAAAGCAGTTCGACAACATACAACAACACAGAGTTACACATGGAGTAAAACAACATACAATCAATGATGCAGTAGAAAAAAAACAAGACTATATACAATGTGAGCAAATGATGTGAGATAAGGGAGGTAAAGGCAAAAAAATGCCATGGTGAATGGTGAAAATAAGAAAATATCTCAATCAATTCCCAACTTCTGTGCATTTACTAATGACATAAAGCTGGGAATTATTCTGGGTGAGGGAGAAACCACTAATATTACTGCCAGATATGTATATGATTGCCATAGCCTGAGGGACATCCCATGACCATTCATTCCCTGAAGTACAGCATTTACAGTGGGGAGAAAAAGTATTTGATCCCCTGCTGATTTTGTACGTTTGCCCACTGACAAAGAGAGGGTCAGTCTATAATTTTAATGGTAGGTTTATTTGAACAGTGAGAGACAGAATAACAACAAAAATATCCAGAAAAACACATGTCAAAAATGTTATGAATTGATTTGCATTTTAATGAGGGAAAAAAGTATTTGACCCCCTCTCAATCAGAAAGATTTCTGGCTCCCAGGTGTCTTTTATACAGGTAACGAGCTGAGATTAGGAGCACACTCTTAAAGGGAGTGCTCCTAACCGCAGCTTGTTACCTGTAAAAAAGACACCTGTCCACAGAAGCAATCAATCAATCAGATTCCAAACTCTCCACCATGGCCAAGACCAAAGAGCTCTCCAAGGATGTCAGGGACAAGATTGTAGACCTACACAAGGCTGGACTACAAGACCATCGCCAAGCAGCTTGGTGAGAAGGTGACAACATTTGGTGCGATTATTCGCAAATGGAAGAAACACAAAAGAACTGTCAATCTCCCTCGGCCTGGGGCTCCATGCAAGATCTCACCTCGTAGAGTTGCAATGATCATGAGAACGGTGAGGAATCAGCCCAGAACTACACGGGAGGATCTTGTCAATGATCTCAAGGCAGCTGGGACCATAGTCACCAAGAAAACAATTGGTAACACACTACGCCGTGAAGGACTGAAATCCTGCAGCGCCCGCAAGATCCCCCTGCTCAAGAATACATATACAGGACCGTCTGAAGTCTGCCAATGAACATCTGAATGACTCAGAGGACAACTGGTGAAAGTGTTGTGGTCAGATGAGACCAAAATGGAGCTCTTTGACATCAACTCAACTCGCCGTGTTTGGAGGAGGAGGAATGCTGCCTATGACCCCAAGAACACCATCTCCACCGTCAAACATGGAGGTGGAAACATTATTCTTTGGGGGTGTTTTTCTGCTAAGGGGACAGGACAACTTCACCGCATCAAAGGGACGATGGACGGGGCCATGTACAGTCAAATCTTGGGTGAGAACCTCCTTTCCTCAGCCAGGGCATTGAAAATGGGTCGTGGATGGGTATTCCAGCATGACAATGACCCAAAACACACGGCCAAGACAACAAAGGAGTGGCTCAAGAAGAAGCACATTAAGGTCCTGGAGTGGCCTAGCCAGTCTCCAGACCTTAATCCCATAGAAAATCTGTGGAGGGAGCTGAAGGTTCGAGTTGCCAAACATCAGCCTCGAAACCTTAATGACTTGGAGAAGATCTGCAAAGGGGAGTGGGACAAAATCCCTCCTGAGATGTGTGCAAACCTGGTGGCCAACTACAAGAAACGTCTGACCTCTGATTGCCAACGAGGGTTTTGCCACCAAGTACTAAGTCATGTTTTGCAGAGGGGTCAAATACTTATTTCCCTCATGAAAATGCAAATCATTTTATAACATTTTTGACATGCGTTTTTCTGGATTTTTTTGTTGTTAATCTGTCTCTCACTGTTCAAATAAACCTACTATTAAAATTATAGACTGATCATTTCTTTGTAAGTGGGCAAACGTACAAAATCAGCAGGGGATCAAATACTTTTTCCCCCCACTGTACTTGTATATAACTTACAAGTAATACATAGTGTAACCATCATTTTGTTGTTTATTTATTAGCCTTTTTTTATTGTATTTTTATTTCATTACATGTATCGACCGAAGATTATACAATACAACAGCAGTAGTGTATACATGATTATATGTACTATTATTATTACTGAAATTAACTGTATTTCATTATCCTCATTGCATTGTACTTTATTTACTGAAATGCTGTACCACTGTACTGCTTTGATAATTTAGACAAATTGTATTTCATGCCAATAAAGCAGTCTGAATTTGAATTTGACAGAAAGAGGGAAAGATGGAGCTCACTGTTTAACACACATCATTTCATTATGGTGAAAACTGTCTCTCTCTTTCTCTCAGAGAGGGGGTACAGCTCAGTGGTAAAGCATTTGACTGCAGATCAAGAGGTTCCAGGTTCAAATCCTGATGCCCCGTCGAAATCAAACAGTTCATAACTGCATTTGGAGCAGAAGGTAGCCTAGCGGTAAGAGTGTTGGGCCAATAACCAAGAGGTGGGATATACAAAACAAAAACAAAAAAAACATTTCCAATTCATACATAATACACACAGATGTAAGCACCCACCCACCTCTCTCTCTCCCTGTGTGCTTAGAGACATATCATATTGTAACGCTCATCTAGGATTATGGCCTGAATAAACAACACTCATTCTACAGTTTAAAGGATCTGCCAGAGCTGATATAGGCTAGGCGGTGTGTGGGTGTTTCTCAATATGCATACTACTGCGCTCCGAGCAGGGGAGGTTAGGAGCATTAGTCCAAATTAAATTATGCGAAACGGAGAGCATGAATCGATGCAAGCTTCAGTGAAAAGAATGTACAGAAACATGAAGCAACCACGTCAAAAAAAACTACGCAACATATATAAAAATCAATGTCGGCCATCATTTGAGCTGAAGCGAGAGAAGATAAATTCACACTTCGGAATTAAATGTTGCCTGACTACAATGTTTTATCTTGATACGTTAATAAGTACATACTGTGTTAATTTTGGCATGCTAACTTGCCTACAATACCAACTATAGAATGCGTAGATCGCAAGCCCATAGGAAATCAATAGAGCTAACTGGCTAGCTACTACTGTAGCTAGCTAAATAGCCACAAAGAATTGATAGCTAGCTACCCACGAAGAACTGAAATCTAACTTGCATAACATTAGTTTTAGGTAATTTTTTCCTGTTAAACTTGCTGGCTAGCTAGATTATTGTGATTCACATATAGCTAGCTGATAATTATAAAGTAAAATGTGTATATCTTGTTTTGTCTCTATTGCCATTGTCCTGACTGGAAGAAGGTTCAGTGAATGGGGAGGTGCAGCGTGAGGTAATACAGTAGGGGGAGTGTGAGTGCTTCGCAAATGTAATGTTTTATGCGTCTTCCACACTCTTGTCCTCTCAAGAACGTACCCAAGTGAACGTCCTCAGAGCATGAGACTGTGGAGCATAGTAGTATGCATATTGAGAAACACCCTCAGTGTGTGTGTGTGTGTGTGTGTGTGTGTGTGTGTGTGTGTATGTATGATACTGCACTGCATTCCTAGTCCTCAGTGCTTTGTCATTTTCCTGTCTATTTTCAGGGCTGTAGATTGTGAAAAATAAATGCGGTGGATCCGAAGTTGAAATGATGATTTATTAATAATCATAATATTATCTCAACCTTAGTACATAAATAATTAAGGGTTTCATTCGTGAGTTCTACCTTGTTTTAATTTAGATAAAGATTATTTTGGTCCAGTTTTACTAAATTTCTCTAGTTGGCGAGCAGTGATCCTACTTTACGGCTGGCAGGCATATGGTAAAAAGGCTCTTCAATTTGGTTCGCTGGTCCTCTAAGTTGGTTATCTGTGATGATCGGAACAGTGTGTGTGTGTGTGTGTGTGTTCTGCTTGAACCATTCTACCCCCCGGCACATCATTAACCATGTCTCATTGAACAGGGAAATATGCAGGTCACACATCCATAGATTTCTGGTCCCATTTTTTACCTAGCATTAATACAAATTTAAATGATTTGAATAAAAACTGCTAAATGTCTTTCTCTTTCTCCTTCTGTTTCCATGTAATACATATTAATGTATTTTTCTTTGAAATGAGAATAAATCAAAAGTCAGTTGCCTTAAAGCGAGGAGAAAGGAAAAGATTAAGAGGTAGTGATAGCTCAACACAGATGCATGAAGGGCACCCGAGAGACAGAAACACAGAGAAAGAGAGAGACTGCTACCCGGAACTATAGCACTACAGCACAAAGTATGATTTACAATGGTTGGTAAAAGGATGGTTGTTATAGTGCCAATTTTAAGTGGCTATGAAATGTTTTATAATACTTAATCCTATAAATGTCAAAATGTCACAGTAGATGATCACCGTAGGTTCTAGAATATGATTCATTTAAAAAAGTATTTTTAACTGATGAGTAATTTAACATTTTTCAAATGTCTTTGCTCAATAAAAATATATATATACCAACATGTGTTTTTAATGCCGCTTTCTATGCTTGTGAAGAACAACTTTAGTCTGTCTTGACAGTGGAGAAGGTTCACAGACATTAGGTTCAAATCAGAGCTAAATATTTAGAGAGTTGGGCCAATGCGGTTTCTGCATTATGATGCATTTACAGAGACTTCACTCTATGGCAGCTATAGTGCTTTCAGAAAGTTTTCACACTCCTTAACCTTTTCCATATTTTGTTGTGTTACAAAGTGGGATTCAAATGAATTTGTCATTTTTTTGCTTACGACCTCCACAAAATACTCTAATGTCAAAGTGGAAGAAAAATTTGTAGAATTGTATCTTGATTAGCTAAGTTTTCAACCGCCTGAGTCAATACCAGAGCTTAATTTGTATATCTTCAGGTGCTGGAACAAAAAGTGAGCCCAAGAGTGGGGTCACCTGGGGAGCTCTGAGGTACCAGAACACATGAGAAAAAAAGAATCGCTTGCATATCATAGCATTTGCATAGTGGCATAGAGCAACAGAGTAGAGGAACTTACAGAAGTTGCACGCATGGGGAACATTTTTAGTAGCCTTGGGTCCGGAATTTGGCAGAATCTTTTTAACCCTAGTGTTGTCTTAAGGGTAAAAAATGACCCGCCACTATGTTTAACAGCAGAGAAACCCCCTAAATATTTTTTTTTACAAATAGAAATTTGATGACTTTTCCTAGAGTGACCTCAAAGTTAGAAAAAGTGAAACATCGCCTTTGTTCATATTTCCATGAAAGCTGTACACCACCAGGGTACAAAGATTGTCGTCGGGACATTTTTGACCCAACAGTTATAAAATCATTTACACACCACAAAGACACACAAACACACACAAAATGAGAAATTGAGATTATGTGTGCTACTGATTGAACTCAGCCAGCATCTTCTGAAGAGGAAGATCACCCTGAATGGCACAGTTAGAAAGAACAAGCCTGAGCTCCCCCCTGCACTCCTCGCAATAAGGGGGAGAGGCCTTCTCATCAAAGTTTGCCTTCACCCCCCCCCACCACTCTAGTTTCTTACCTCCCAAAGAGAGACAAGAATGTGGTCCTCCTAAGCACACTGCACAAAACGGCTGAGATCAGTTATCGTGAGGACAGGAAGCCAGCCATCATCCTGGGTACAACCACAACAAAGGAGGCGTGGACAACCTGGACAAGGTGATTGGAACTTACAGCTGCAGGAGGATGACTGCCTGCTGGCCCCTGGTCATCTTCCATAACATCATTGATGTGTCCTCATATAATGCCTTCGTGATATGGAACAAGATCAACCCTACCTGGTTGCCTGATAAGCGGAACAAGAGGAGGATGTTCCTAGAGCAGCTGGGAAAGACACTTGTAAATCCACACATTCAAAGAAGGGAGCACCAGCAGCCTCTGCAGCGCTTGTGAAAGCTGTTCAGGGGGCTGAATCTTGCAGCTGGGGCAGGCAAGAGGAGTATATGCCAATTCTGCCCCCCAAAGAAGGACTGTAAAACAAATACTATGTGCTGCACATGTGAGAAATACATCTGCAAAGTTCATGCACACACACTTGCATACTGTCCTACATGTGCTAATTAGAGTTGATTGATTTATGTTCTTCACGTTTTTGTTTTGTATCTATTATCTTATTTTATTCTTATTTATTGCTGTTGTTTATACACCTTGTGGGTGGGGGCAATGGTTCAAAAAATGGGAGACGACTAGTATTTTGTAGTTGAATTCCTCATTGTACAGTATATTAGAATATATCACCATGTTGCCAAAAAAGTTTGACTGTTAATGTTTCCCTTCAATAAAATGCATTCAAAATTACTTTCTGCACATTTCTGCTACCTCTTGCTAAAAAATGATATGTTTACACCTATGCAGTACCTTTAGCAATAATAATAATAAACCTCTACTTTAGTAAAGAAAACAATTATGACAAGTGTGTTGTAATGAAAATGAGTGGTGTCCACTGATTAAATGCAGTCTTTCTGCATTGTGAAGAGGGAAAACCCAGATATTCACAAAGTTTGTGATGAATGACAAATAGATTTGGGGTTTAAAATTCAATTAAGCTGCTTTATTTTAGGGGTTTAGTGAAGGCGGGTCATTTTTTACCCTTAGGACAAGGGGAGTGTACAGAATGTTAAGACTACACATTAAAAACCGCACAAATGATCGTAATGACAGGCTACTTTGACACTGACAAACTGAGATCAATAAAAATGACCTTGTCTTTAATCCATCAATAGCCTAGGCCTAGGTGTGTGGAGACATATTATAGGCTACAATATAAGGGGGGAAATTGTAGCTCTAAAAATGATTTCCAGTGTCACTGACTCACTCGTTGGTGATTGGCCAACCAGCGCTCGTGCCAAAAGCCTATCTCTCTCGTTTTACTTTGTAAAACAACATTTGGAAGTTGATCAAATCTTTTGGTAGCAGCAGACAGATTAGTCTTCTCTTTTCAGTAGGAGCCATTTGCTTTCCAACCTGTGTGAGATTGTATTTGAAATACTGCGAAAGGCCTGTTATGTCTGCATGCTGTTTGTTCCCTGAAAGATTTGCCGCACGTTCCCGACTGTATACTATGCCTGGTTATAGGGCTACATCCACAGCTAGGCTATTTAAAAAAAAAAAAAAAGCTATTTATTCTGTGACTAAATTATAGGCCTTCTTATGGTGTAGTAGGCTATTCTGAATTATTTCATTTCTTTCTGAAAAGACAGCAGTAGCCTAATTCCATAACTTTGGCAAATGTATTTTAATTTGTCATCAGGGCACTGCGGCTCCTCCGGAACCCCTGGCTATGATTCTATAAGGAAATAAATTGTGAAGTGCAACGCTGATGAGATGAGCGTTGCAGGCTCATGTCTATCACAGCAGAGAGAGAGAGAGAGATCATAGAACGTGACTCTCATTCTAGTTCTGTGAGAGATACAGGTGCCCTTCTCACACAGCGACGGCCACGCGTTGGTCTCAAACATACAGTGCATTCGGAAAGTATTCAGACCCCTTGACTCTTGACGTTTTGTTATGTTACAGCCTTTTTTCCCCCTCATCAAACTACACACAATACCCCATAATGAAAAAGCAAAAAACATTTTTTTGCAAATGATTAATAATAAAAAACAGAAATATCACATTTACATAAGTATTCAGACCATTTACTCTGTACTTTGTTGAATCACCTTTGGCAACAATTACAACCTAGAGTCTTCCTGGGTATGACGCTACAAGCTTGGCACATCTGTATTTGGGGGATTTCTCCCATTTTTCTCTGCAGATTCTCTCAAGATCTGTCAGGTTGGATGGGGAGCATTGCTGCACAGCTATTTTCAGGTCGCTCCAGAGATGTTCGATCGGGTTCAAGTCTGGGCTCTGGCTGGGCCACTCAAGGACATTCAGATACTTCTGCATTGTCTTGGCTGTGTGCTTAGGGTCATTGTCCTGTTGGAAGGTGAACCTTCACCAAAGTCTGAGGTCCTGAGTGCTCTGGAGCAGGTTTTCATCCAGGATCTCTCTGTACTTTCCTACATTAATTTCTCTCTCGAATAGTGTCCCAGTACCTGCCGCTGAAAAACATCCTCACATCATCATGCTGCCACCACCATGCTTCACCATAGGGATGGTGCCAGGTTTCCTCCAGATGTAACGCTTCTGTTTTTCATTTTTAATACATTTGCAAAATGTTCAAAAAAACTGTTTTTTAGATGCCTCCCATTGTCTGTTGGAAAGCAGACTGAACCAGGTTTTCCTCCAGGACTTTGCCTGTGCTTAGCCCTATACCTATAACATGATGCAGCCACCACCATGCTTGAAAATATGAAGAGTGGTACTCAGGAATGTGTTGTGTTGGATTTGCCCCAAACATAAAGCTTTGTATTCAAGACAAAGTTAATTTCTTAGCCACATTTTCTGCAGTTTTACTTTAGTGCCTTATTGCAAATGGGATGGATGTATTGGAATATTCCGTACAGGCTTCCTTCTGTTCACTGTCATTTAGTTTAGTATTGTGGAGTAACTACAATATTGTTGATCCATCCTCAGTTTTCTTCTATCACAGCCATTAAACTCTAGCTGTTTTAAAGTCACCATTGGCCTCATGGTGAAGGCAAATGGCAACTGAGTTAAGAAGGACACCTGTGGGCCTCCCTAGTGGCGCAGTGGTTTAAGGCACTGCATTGCAGTGCTAGCTGTGGTACTAAAGATTCTGGGTTCGAGTCCAGGCTCTGTTGCAGCCGACCGGGAGACCCATGGGGCGGCACACAATTTGCCAAGGGTTAGGGGGAGGGTTTGGCCGGCAGGGATGTCCTTTCTCCCCAATATCACGAAATTGAGGAGAAAAAGGGGTAAAAAAAAGAAAAGAAAGGATGCCTGTATCTTTGTAGTGACTGGGTGTATTGATACACCATCCCAAAGTGTAATTAACAACTTCACCATACTCAAAGGGATATGCAATTTCTGCTTTAAAAAAAATTACATTGATATTTTCCAACAGGTGGCCTTTTTTGCGAGGCATTGTAAAACCTTCCTGGTCTTTGTGGTTGAATCTGTGTTTGAAATTCCCTGCTCGACTGAGGGACTTTGTATGTGTAGGGTACAGAGATGAGGTAGTCATTCAAAAATCATGTTAAACACTATTACGGAGTCCATGCAACTTATTACGTGACTTGTTAAGCACATTTTATATAGGCTTGCCATAAGAAATACTTATTGACTCAAGACATGTCTAATTTCCATGTTTTATTAGTTAGTAAACATTTCTAAAAACACAATTCCACTCTGACATTAATGGGGTATTGTGTGTACTGTGTGAAAGCACACCTGGATTGAATAAAAAAAAAATAGGCCTACTATAAAATTGAATGCCTAAAATGAGCACTATGATGCATTTACATGACACTACAAAATGATATGGCAGCCATGTTAGCTCCCCATCAACATTACATGGGGAATATTTAAACAAGCTATTTAAATATGTCTAGAATTAGAAGAATAATCAAAATACTAAAAGTTGGCCTAACTCCAAATATATGGCTCTGGTTCCAATCAATGGCTGTCATGAAATGTACAGTATCAGAAATAGCACCTTAAAGTCTATCTATAATTCAGACAGTCACAGCAGACAATCTAAACAGCTTTTAATAAACACCTCCTTCCTTAACCTTGTCAATCCAATCATGTCACTGAAGTCAACCCACACACTCCCAGACTCTTATCTTTCTCTCTGACTCTTGCTATGGCTCTCTTTTTTTCTCCTCCATCACTCTAGTCCCTCTGTCTGCTCCACTCTCTCACCAGGGCCATGCTTTCCGTCTGGACAAAAGACCCAGACGCAACTCAGAATGTCTTCAAATTGATAAATAAATGCAGAAGAAAGTGTTCTCCACTGTAGTTCACAAAGATGTTGACATTCACAATCTCATTGTTCCATGATGTTATGTTATGTAGCCTGTCCTTGGCCACGAAAAAACGTCTTAACTATGATTCCACCTAGATATTGTAAAGACTTTTTACCGACCAATTTAATGAACACTGAGCGTCTCTGTCGAAAGTAAAGTGCAAGAGCTTTGTGCTCCCACGGTTGCCAAATGACAATGCTTATTTTCTGACAAACAATAGCTCTGGGTTTGAAATCATCTTTGTATTTAAAAAAATGTTTATCCTGAGTAACGCTCACAGGGCTTTGAAATTGTCCATCTCTTGTCAAGTGTGAATCTTCTTGTTGAAGAGCCACGTTACCTCCACCACAGCGGGCCGGCCAGAGTAGTCGCATGGTAGATTTGATCACAATCAACAACGCATTCTTGTAAAATCAAAAAAAGCATTTAGGACATTTTCTTTGAATTTTACACTCACTCCGGCAATATGGTGTCAAAAACCCTATTCAGTGTGTCGGCTCAGCTAGTAATTCCGTTATCATTAGTGGCTAAGAGACCTGCCAGCAGGTCCCACTGTCTTTCATTTGAACAATACTTTAGAATTTCTATTACTACCATCTTAACCCCTAGTTACTGGCCCTTTTTAGCCTTAAATGCCATACAAAGACATTTTTCAATCACATTATTTTCTGATGACGAGAAATGCAGATGAAGCAGCCAGGCAGCCCAATGTGTGAGGTCTGGAGCTTGGTGGAGTCACGTAGATCAAATTCACACTTCACTGGAGAGGGTTAGGCAATAGATCTGTGACTTAACATTTAAGCACCATCACACTGCAAAGAGAAAAATAAATAAATAAAAGTCGGCAATAAATTGTGCACCTAAAAATAACACATGCGGGTGTGTGAATACTAATTGTGTTCCGGTCGTGTTTGACACCCGCCCGCCCCCCCCCCCCCCCCCCCCCCACGTCTCTCTGTCACACATACACTCCCCATCATCACGATGTCTCCTCATGATGAAATGGTTCCAATTTCACTCTGACCTTGGAAGTGTTCTCTTTAGGCTCTCTGTCCAGACAACAAAACCTCATAAAGAGACAGGCGAGATGGGGAACAGTGGATAATGCCACCACAAATCAAAATGTTCTCTCTTTAAAAGCTAAAGTACGTAGAACATGGCACCACACAAATATATATTTTTAAAACACACACAACCGGCCTGCATTGTGTTGAGACCCACTGACTGCAGGATGGATTATACACACAGCCAGGCAGTGGTGGAAAAATTACGCAGTTGTCATACTTGAGTAAAGGTAAAGAAAGATACCTTAATAGAAAATGACTCAAGTAAAAGTGAGTCACCCAGTAAAATACTTCTTGAGTCAAAATATCTGGTTTTAAATGTACTTAAATACAGTGGTGGAAAAAGTACTCAATTGTCATACTTGAGTAAAAGTACAAAGGTAAAGTAAATACTATACATAAAATTCCTTATATTAAGAAAACCAGATGGCACGTTTTTTTATTTTATTTAATATCAGCCAGGGGCACACTGCAAACACTCAGACATTATTTACAAACACAGTATTTGTGTTATTAAGTTATTAGTTACACATTGGATGGTGTATCAATACACCCAATCACTACAAAGATACAGGCGTCCTTCCTACCTCAGTTGCCGGAGAGGAAGGAGGGGTTTCACCATGGTGACTTTTAAAAAGTAGAAAACTGAGGATGGATCAACAACATTGAAATTACTCCATAATACTAACCTAAATGACAGAGTGAAAAGAAGGAAGCCTGTACAGAAAAAAATATTGAAAAACATGCATAACCTAAAACACATGGCCAGTTGCTTACCAAGATGACATTGAAAGTTCCTGAGTGGCCTAGTTACAGTTTTAACTTAAATGCCAAGACTGATCAACAACCAAATTGACAGAGCTTAAAGAATTTTGAACAATGCAGGTGTGCAAAGCTCTTAGAAACTTACCCAGAAAGACTTACAGCTGTAATTGCTGCCAAAGGTGATTCTAACATGTATTGACTCAGGGGTTTGAATGTGTATACATATACATATAAACACAACATGTAAAGTGTTGGTCCCATTTTTCCTGAGCTGAAATTAAATTTAAGGAACTCAGTTGTGTTGTGTGACAAAGCTGCACATTTTAGAGTGACCTTTATTGTCCCCAGCACAAGGTGCACCTGTGTAATGATCATGCTGTTTAATCAGCTTCTTGATATGCCACACCTGTCAGGGGGATGGATTATCTTGGCAAAGCAGACATGCTCACTAACAGGGATGTAAAGAAATGTATGCACAACATTTTAGAGGAATACGCTTTTTGTGTGTATGGAACATTTCTGGGGTCTTTTATTTCTGCTCATGAAACCAGCATTTTACATGTTGAGTTTATATTTTTGTTCAGTTTAACTCTTTTGTCTTGTCCATTCACTCTCTGAATGGCACACATACATAATCCATGTCTCAATTATCTCAAGGCTTAAAAATCCTTCTTTAACCTGTCTCCTCCCCTTCATCTACACTGGTGACATCAATAAGGGATCATATCTTTCACCTGGATTCACCTGGTCAGTCTATGTCATGGATAGAGCAGGTGTTCCTAATGTTTTGTTTACTTAGTGTATATCAAACTGAAACATGAAAATACAGGGTCACATTATTATTAATATACAGTATGTTAACGTGCAACAGTAACATTTATTTCTGGAGTGTATACAGCGGTTTAGGCTGTGGGGTGCTGGGCTGAGCTGGGCTGCACGGCGGTCGGTTCGTGGCGCTACTGTAGTGCTCATAATGAGAAACATCTAGCGCTCAGTCATTTGTTAGTCGGAGTTAAGGTCAAACTGTAAAGCGCAGGATGATTGAGTCACCCCCAACTTCCCCATTAGAATTTGCATTTAAAAATATATTATTTATTTATGTGCGTATTATTCAAATGACAGGCGGGCTGCGATATTCCCCTGAGCACAATGTACAGATAGAGCAGAGTGGGGCAGACCCACAGTGGAAAGAGAGACAGAGAGAGAGAGAGGGAAAAGAGAGAACAAAAATAGGTAGAAAGGGATAGAGAGAGAACAAAAATAACTATTGTCTAAACTCACAGGAAATGTCCAACACTTTGTGCCATGAAAACTTTATTTCCCATCACCATGAATAGGTAGGAGCTTCACCTCTACATCACCTTCTGTATTAGTAGTTCTACATTGAAACACTACATTCACCATAATCCCATACCGAGGGCAGTAGCAGACAGTGTAACCACATATGGGAATTTAAACAAATTAACAGCCCAATTATTTGCAACCCGCTGTAAATCAAATAACATGAGAATGTCTAATCCCAACACAGCGTAGCATAAGTGTCCATTCTATTCCATCCATCATGGGGATTATAAACCAGTCCCCCATTACCATGAATCTATGGTTGCCCACATACCACATACAGCTAACCATGCAGGTGTTTTCTTAACACTGTTTTAATTATGCCATTGTAATAACACCAATATCACATCCATCATTCCACAGCCCTAACACCGGTTAACCTCGGAACACCTGCTGTTCTACTGCTCTGTTGCAACATGTTCTGTATGCCATGTTCCGCGTATTCCATGTTCTGTGTGTCAAATGTTCTGTTCCACATGGGAAAGCACTGGTCCAAGCTGATCAAACATAGCACCCAGTCCACTGGGTCTTAGACTTCCTGACAGGCCAACGCCAGGTGAAGGTAGGCAACAATACTTCTGCCACTATGATACTCAGCACGTGGGCCCCATAAAGGTGCATGCTCAGCCCCTTCCTGTACTCCCTGTTCACCCAATCATCAAGTTTGCTGACAACACAACAATGTTAGGCCTGATTACCAACAACAACGAGTCAGCCTACAGAAAGGAGGTGGTGCCAGGAAAATAACCTTTCCCTCAACATCAACAAAACTAAGGAGCTGATCGTGGACTACAGGAGACAGCAGAGAGAGCACGCCCCCATCCACATCGATATGGTCAAAAGCTTAAAGTTCCTGTGTGTGCACATCACTGAAGACCTGATATGGTCCCATCACACCGACAGCGTGGTGAAGAAGGTGCAACAGTGCCTTTTCAACCTCAGGAAGCTGAAGAAATGTGGCTTGGTCTCTAAGACCCTCACAAACGTCTATATATGCACCATCGAGAGCATTCTGTCGGGCTGTATCACCACCTGGAACGGCAACTGCACCGCCTGCAACCGCAGGGCTCTCCAGAGGGTGGCGCGGTCAGCCCAATGCATGATCGGGGGAACACTGCCTGTCTGCACTCCACATCTACAGCATCTGGTGTCACAGGAAGATTGCATTTGGATTACTGTTGAAGTGCTATTTGGGTTAATTGGATTTGTTCCGACATTTCAAGATACATTTTGTTAATTGTTATTTTTTTAAATGTAATTGGCATTTCACTGCATCGTTAGGAGCTAGTAACATACTGTAAGCATTTCGCTGCACCTGCTACAACATCTGCTAAACTGTTCATCTAAACTTCTAATCTGCTAAACAACCAATACACGATTTGATAGCAGATCAACAAAATCTCCCGGTTTTACCAATTTCATTTCAGATTCTGATGTTTATCCACGTTTCTCCAAACGTAAAATGTCAAACTTTATGGTTAAGGTTTTAAATAGGGTTAAAACAGTACGTTTAGGCATTGATTCTGAATGGTTAAGTTAAGGGTTAAGGTTTGGGATAGGGTTAAAACAACAACAACAAAATAACGAGTGTCCACCACTGGGATTGAACATGCGACCTTCGGATCCAGAGTAATAGGATAACATCCATCCACCACTGCTGTCCACAACACCTTAGCAAAACCCAAGCCTACTTGATGGTAATAACACAGTTTAGTGGGCAGTTTTGAAGGCATTTCTCGACGTCCTCAGGACATGGACAGGTGTCCAATTTGGAAGTCAATCTTGAGCGATTTCAGATACCAGCTCAGGGGGAGAAAAGAGCACACAGGGAATTGGATATCGATTCTGTCACCTGGAATTTTCACAAAGAAACTTCTCTGAAGCTTTGGGTGACGCCTGTTTTGTGCGCTCGCTCGGAAACGCGGCCAAGTCCACTGAAAATGTTTCAAGGGAACGCGAGGCCTTGGCGGTTATATACTATCAAAGAGAGTGCAGGCTATTTCACTCACCCTCCCCCCTTTTTCCAGGAAAATGAAAGGGTCAGTTGTTTTTGGTCTTGTTGCCAGGAGTCACCCTAAAGCATCCACAGTGACTCAGGCTCTATAATTGCTTGTTTAGTTGGCATAATCACTCACACAAATCTAGCTGAGGAAACATAAAAGCCAACAGCAAAACAAATTAGCCCAATTGTTGTGTAAAACAGATGCTCCGAGAACCCATAGAGCACCATGTCAAAAGTGTGAGACGTCTTGAAACAAAATGGGGGAGACACTACCATGATCAATCGTACCAGTGCATACTTCAGACTAGTCAAATCTGAGTTCTGGGAAATGGTATCTAAATGCTATTTTCTAGCAACATGACTGATGTTTTTAAATCTATGCATTCATCATCAGATTTTGGTCAGACTTAAAGGCATAGTTCACCCAATTGACAAAATGACATATTGGTTTCCTTAACCTGTTTGACAGCAATCCATACTTTGGTTTAGTTTCCCTGGTATTGTTTCCACCATGCGATCGTTTAGGACTGATATTAGCATGTTTCGCGCATCATGTCCAAGTCATCCGAAAGTATCTAAAATTGACTGTGACGCTCAGCAAGTCACTTATAGATGTTTTGAACATGTGCGAAAATTTTTAATATCAGTCTCATGACTTAAATGGGATTTGTGCCACAAAGGCAAAAACATTAGCATGTGGAAACAGTGCCAGGGAAACTAAACCAAAGCATGGATTTCCGTCATACCTTGTCCATACACTGCTTACAGGGTAAGGAAACCAACATGTAATTTTGTAATTTGGGTGAACTATGCCTTTAAAGAAAAGGAGGTGCTCTGAATGTCAACCCTTTCCACACATACCTTTCTAAATGCCACCGTTCTCTAGTCTGCCCCCATGGAATAGGCGAGACAAAGAGGGAGGGAAGCTAGCGGAGGAGGGTGGAAGGGGGTGACAAAGAGGGCAAGAGAGAGAGAGATAGAGAGAGATGGAGGTGGAGAGGGGTGACAGATAAGAGAGCAGAGAGCTTTCCCAGCCTGAGAAACCAAATTACATGCAGTCAGCTGGACTGAGCTTGGCGCCGCGGGAGTTCATTTTACACTTGAAGGGGGATAGCAGGGCTAAATGTGGGGCCTTGAAGGGCCCAAGAGCTGAGCCGCTCATTTGCTGATGCGCTCAATTACATAGATGAATGAATGGCAGACGAGATAGATGGATGGTTGGGAGAGGAACAGAGTCTGTGGTTACAGTGGTTATACTGAGATAGAACCGGCTGCAGAGTAGAACTGGCCTCCAATAATTACAAGAGAATCAATCAAAAGTGTCTTACATAGTGCTTTTGACAGAAACTTGAGAACATTTTATTGTCATTTCAGAAGATAAAATTAAGGTAGACAGAGAGTAGGAATAACTTACTCCTCTTTACTCTTACCCTCCCTTACTCACCTTTCCCTACTTAATAATTATGGAGTAACAGGATAAGTGCCCCTAACCACTGGTTCAGGATCCGATATTTCTTGATCCTCCTAATAGTTACAGCTAGGATTCGGGCGAGAGTAATCTGATCCTAGATCTGTGGCTAACTTAGTATATAATGGTTAAGGCAGCGTTTCCCAAACTTGGTCCTCAGGACACAAGGTGTGCACATTTTGTTTTTTGACCTAACACTACACAGCTGATTCAAATGATCAAAGCTTGATGATTAGTTGATTATTTGACTCAGCTGTGTAGTGCTCCGGCAACAAAAACGAAACGTGCACCCCTTCGGGTCCAGAGGACAGAGTTTGGGAAACCCTGGGTTAAGGTTATGATTAGGGATAGAAATCAGATTCTGGATCTGTGGTTAAAGGGCAAGTGTCTTTGGTTTCACAAAGACAATAGACTGCTGAGTAAAGCTGAGCTCTGTCACCAACAACGAGAGACAGATGCGCTGACTAGACCAGAAAGAATAAAGAACAAAAGGAACAATGACTTTTACAAACTCTTTTTCAAAGTCCCATTAAGAGAACACATTTTTCAAGACAGACATAATGCATTCAATAGGCCTATGCTCTTGAACCGGACTTAGAGTACCAGCCAAAAGTTTGGACTCACCTACTCATTCAAGGGTTTTTCTTTATTTTTACTATTTTCTACATTGTAGAATAATAGTGAAGACATCAAAACTATGAAATAACACATATGGAATCATGTAGTAACCAAAAAAAGTGTTAAACAAATCAACATGTTATAATTGAGATTCTTCAAAGTAGCCACCCTTTACCTTGATGACAGCTTTGCACATTCTCTAAACCAGCTTCATGGAGGTAGTCACCTGGAATGCATTTCAATTAACAGGTGTGTCTTATTAAAAGTTAATTTGTGGAATTTCTTTCCTTCTATATGCGTTTGAGTCAGTCAGTTGTGTTGTGACAAGGTAGGAGTGGTATACAGAAGATAGCCCTATTTGGTAAAAGACCAAGTCCATATTATGGCAAGAACAGCTCAAATAAGCAAAGAGAAATTACAGTCCATCACTACTTTAAGACATGAAGGTCAGTCAATCCGGAAAATTTCAAGAACTTTAAAAGTTTCTTCAAGTGCAATCGCAAAAACCATCAAGCGCTATGATGAAACTGGCTCTCATGAGGACCGCCACAAGAAAGAAAGACCCAGAGTTACCTCTGCTGTAGAGGATAAGTTCATTAGAGTCACCAGCCTCAGAAATTGCAGCCCAAATAAATACTTCAGAGTTCAAGTGTCACGCCCTGACCATAGAGAGCCTTTTATTCTCTATGTTGGTTAGGTCGGGGTGTGACTAGGGTGAGTAATCTAGGTTGTTATTTTTCTATGTTGGCCTGGTATGGCTCCCAATCAGAGGCAGCTGTTCATCGTTGTCTCTGATTGGGGATCATATTTAGGCAGCCATTTCCCCACTGTGTTTTGTGGGATCTTATTTATGTGTAGTTGCGTGTGAGCACTCCATTGCTTCACGTGTTCGTTTATTCTGTATTGTTTTTTGAGAGTTTCATTTAATAAACATGTGGAACCCAGATCACGCTGCGCTTTGGTCCGAGTATGCTTCCAACAACGTTCGTGACAGAAGATCCCACCACAACAGGACCAAGCAGTGTGCCCAGGAGGAGAAGGTATCCTGGGCTTGGGAGGAGATCAAGGAGGAGAAGGTATCCTGGAATTGGGAGGAAATCTTGGCAGGAGACGAAAGCCTTCCTTGGCGGCAGACGCAAGGAGAGAGGAGAGGACAGCGACGACGCCGGGGTTCGCGGCCACATAGAAAACCCAAAAGACAGCCCGAAAATGTTTTGGGGGGGGGCGGGGGGGGCACACGGGGTGGTTGGCGGAGCCGAGGAGCAAACCAGAGCCAATCTGTGAGAAGAGGGAGAAATTGGAGGAGAGTGAACGGAGAGAGTCAGAGACCGTCAGTGAGTTGGAGAAGTTGGAGGAGAGAGAAATGTGTGTTGTTGTGTTGGTGTATGATGCACGACATTCGCCCTAAGGAGCGTGTTATCTGTTTAATGCCACCTGAGTTAGCTCTCCGTACTCGTCCTGAGGAGCGTGCTAGCAGTCTGGTAAAAACTGTGCCAGCTCCACGCACCAGGTCTCCAGTACGCCTCCAAAGCCCTGTACGTCCTGTGCCAGCTCTCCACACTCGCCTTGAGGAGCGTATCATTTGTCCGGTACCATGTTTGCCGGCTCTACGCACCAAGTCTCCAGTACACCTTCACAGCCCAGTACGTCCTGTGCCAGCTCCCCGCACCTGCCGTGCGAAGTGTGTCATCGTTCCGGTACAATTTGTGCCGGCTCTACGCACCAGGTCTCCAGTGCGCCTCCACAGCCTAGTACGTCCTGTGCCTGCTCCCCGCACTCGCCCTGAAGAGCGTGTCACCAGTCTGGTGCAACCTGTGCCGGTCCCAAGCATCAGGCTTCCAGTGCGCCTCCCCAGTCCGGAGCTTCCCGGCAACGGTCCACAGTCCGGAGCCTCCTGCGACGGTCCACAGTCCGGAGCCTCCTGCGACGGTCCACAGTCCGGAGCCTCCTGCGACGGTCCACAGTCCGGAATCTCCTACGACGGTCCACAGTCCGGAGCCTCCTGCGACGGTCCACAGTCCGGAGCCTCCTGCGACGGTCCACAGTCCGGAGCCTCCTGCAACGGTCCACAGTCCGGAATCTCCTACGACGGTCCACAGTCCGGAATCTCCTACGATGGTCCACAGGCCGGAGCCCTCCTTTGCGCCGCTGCCCAGTCCAGGCACGGCGGCCAACTCAGCTCCATGGCCGGAGCCTTCCTCGGTGCTGGTGCCCAGTCCGGGTGCGGCGTTCAACCCAGCTCCATGGCCGGGCCCGTGGTCTGGGCGGGGGCAAAGTCCCGCACCAGAGCCGCCACCGATGCTGGCGGATCCGCGAGCGGAGTGGGTACTTCGCCCCGCACCGGAGCTGCCACCGACGCTAGATGCCCACCCGGACCCTCCCCTATAGAGTCAGGTTTTGCGGACGGAGTCCGCACCTTTGGGGGGGTACTGTCACGCCCTGACCACAGAGAGCCTTTTATTCTCTATATTGGTTAGGTCGGGGTGTGACTTGGGTGGGTAATCTAGGTTGTTCTTTTTCAATGTTGGCCTGGTATGGTTCCCAATCAGAGGCTGCTGTTTATCGTTGTCTCTGATTGGGGATCATATTTAGGCAGCCATTTCCCCACTGTGTTTTGTGGGATCTTGTTAATGTGTAGTTCCCTGTGAGCACTTCATAGCTTCACGTGTTCGTTTATTCTTCATTGTTTTTTGAGAGTCTCATTTAATAAACATGTGGAACCCAGATCACGCTGCGCATTGGTCCGAGTATGCTTCCAACGATGTTCGTGACATCGAGTAACAAAACACATCAACTGTTCAAAGGAGACTGCGTGAATCAGGCCTTCATGGTCGAATTGCTGCAAAGAAACCACTTACTAAAGGACACCAATAATAAGAAGAGTCTTGATTGGGCCAAGAAACACGAGCAATGGACATTAGACCGGTGAAAATCTGTCGTTTGGTCTGATGAATCCAAATTTGAGATTTTTGGTTCCAACCCCCATGTCTTTGAGACGCATAGTAGGTAAAAGAATGATCTCCGCATGTGTGGTTCCCACTGTGAAGCAGGGAGGAGGAGGTGTGATGGTGCTTTGCTGGTGACACTGTCAGTGATTTATTTAGAATTCAAGGCACACACAGCATTCTGCAGTGATACGCCATCCCATCTGGTTTGCGCTTAGTGGGACTATCATTTGTTTTTCAACAGGACAATGACCCAAAACACCTCCAGGCTGTGTAAGGGCTATTTGGCCAAGAAGGAAAGTGATAGAGTGCTGCATCAGATGACCTAGTCTCCACAATCACCCGACCTAAACCCAATTGAGATGGTTTCGGATGAGTTGGACCCACAGAGTGAAGGAAAAGCAGCCAACAAGTGCTCAGCATATGTGGGAACTGCTTCAAGATTGTTGGAAAAGCATTCCTCATGAAGATGGTTGAGAGAATGCCAAGAGTGTGAAAAGCTGTCATCAAGGCAAAGGGTGGCTACTTTGAAGAATCTCAAATATAAAATGTTGATTAGTTTAACACTTTTTTGGTTACTACATGAATACATATGTGTTATTTCATAGTTAAGTCTTCACTATTATTCTAAAATTGAGAAAATAGTAAAAAAATTAAGAAAAACCCTTGAATGAGTAAGGTGAGTCCAAACTTTTGACTGGTACTGTATGTAATCACCCACACAAGCCACATGTTGTAGTTTCTGCTTCATCAATGGTGTGTGATGGCAGAAGCATTAACTGATCTGCAAAGGGCAGCGGGTCAAGTTGAGGGGTCAAAGAGTCATGTTTAGACTAGAGGCTCTCACTTCTGACCCTGACCCTTGAACCTATGATGGTGAGGAAGTGGTGAGGGGATGGCAAGTTTGTATAGTATTGACAAGGTCTAGGTCTCCAATGACACAATATTCCGAATAGTCCTAGCAGCCTATATGGGCTTTTATCAAAAGTAGTTCACTACATAGGGGATAGGGTGTGTGTGTGTGTGTGTATGCTCTGGTTAAAAGTAGAGCACTGACGTATACAGGAAAGACCAGGACACCTTCATTTGTCAATGTTTGAGAATTGCCGTAACAATTTGTCGATACTTATTTGAGATTTGAGCCCAATGTGTTCCCAGTCTGAGGAAACGACTAGAGGAACTCAAGTGATGTCGTCTGTGATCCCCCAGTGAGAGAGCGTCCTATATCCCGGCTGTCTTTCCGCCGTCACAGCTTCGCCCACCCCCGCTGCTCTCCGTCACCGCCACGCTATCTCATATTACATCTCTGCCACTCAGCACCAACAGATCAGCAATCCAATTTCACACACACCGCACACACACATAAACAGGGATGCTATGAAGATGACACAGAAACAAGGATCTACACTATGATAGGAAAAATGTTTGAAGTGTAGAGGAGAGAGGGAAAGAAAGTAGAGGAGAGATAGAAACAGAGAGATAGGGGAACAGGGGAATATAAGAGGGGAATATAAGAGAAGTGCTTTCTATCATTGCATTACAGTAAAGGAAAGGACTGTCAGCTGTACCCTTATAGTGACGGAGGGGAGTAAACACACACAGCTATGTCTTACTATACTTGAGGACTTTTAAAAAAAAAAACATTTGATTCCCATTCAAAATCCTATTTTCTCTACCCCTATCTCCTAACCTTAACCCTAAAATATACTTTTTACAAGTGAAGACTGGCAAAATGTTGGTTTACTATTCCTGTGAGGACTGACAAGGTTAGTAAAATGTGTACACACACACACACATATATCCTGGACCTCTCAAGTCCTTCTTTCAACACAATCTACAGGCCATATGATTGAAATGCAAAAGAGAGAGAACGAAAGAGAGTTGAAGCAAGAGAGACAGAGAAAGTAAGCGAGCAAAAGAGACAACACGTGTCTGATGCTGCCTTCGCCTTGTAAATACCCCTTTTGTTTATCCAGTGACGACATATTATCATCTGTGTTGGTCTCCATTCAGCCAGAGCCCACAGCAACAAAGGTCCTTCTATTGTACAGGGCGAGCCCATGTACAGTATTGAATTACAACATTTTGTCTGCCCTTTCAATACCAGACAGAATACGCATTGCGCCTTTCAATGCCACAGACTAAAAAATGGCCAGTAATTGTGATCATAGAAAACATGCTCTATTATTTCTCATAATAGAGATTTCAATGTGATATCATATGACTGGCTATTAGAGTCGACCACTAAGCCTCTCCGTCTTTCTCCTCTCCCTTTTCTTCTCTCATCGTCTGCCCTCCTTTCGCCTTCTCTCCTGGTCTGCCATCTTCATCCCCCCTTCTTCCCTCTCCTCTCCCTGCCAACACCATAACACAGCCCTTAGCAAAGGCTACAGAAGCCAGACCAACCACACCACACCGCCAGAACCCTGACTGGGTTTTATTTGAGGAGAAAATAGTTTCCGGTTATAGAAAGAGAACATGGAGGTTCTCCGCTTCTGTTTTCGGAACGGATTAAAATCAAACTGTTTACTGCAGGAACCTAAACACAGACAGAGGAGAGGAGGACTTGGCTGGGGTGGATGGAACGGAGTAGACAGGCGGCTAGACACAGACAGGGGGAGAGATGGAAAGACGGAGACAGGCAGACAGACAAACAAACGTTTGTCTTCGGTACAGAAGGGCAGCTAGGATAAGACCATATTTACAGACTGGAATACAGTAACATCGTGCATCAAGGGAGAGGGATTTGGATTTGGTTGAACAAAGGCCATGGAGACCTCTGTCATGAGGAGATTGACCAACATGGCAGATGTCATCATCGTGACCTTGACCTAGCACTGTTTTCAATCAAAGCATTTCCCCCCCTTTTTCAGAACCTGTTACCATTTTGCAAGGTCAGCAAGTTGGATTAAACCCACATAAAATATCGTAATAAAAATAATGATCAAAATCAAATCGGTAATTGTCATGATTTGAATAGAATCATGTATTTATTGTACTGTAACTTCTTCTAATCAAACATTATTCAATCTTAACTTCTATAGTTTTCATCAGACAGCCTGACAGTGGGCAGCACTGTGTCCGAGGTTTGAGCTTTATGTAGTAGTAGCAGTAGTAGTACGTTTTAATGGTTTCTCGCAGTCAGCCAATTGTACACCAATAATTATCAAATAGTACAATTCAAAGTTTGGGGTCACTTAGAAATGTCCTTGTTTTTGAAAGAAAAGCAACATTTTTGTCCATTAAAATATCAAATTGATGGAAATGGCAGGTTTAATGGAATATCTACATAGGCATACAGAGGCCCATTATCAGCAACCATCACTCCTGTGTTCCAATGCCACGCTGTGTTAGCTAATCCAAGTTCAGCATTTTAAAAGGCTAATTGATCATTAGAAAACCTTTTTGCAATTATGTTAGCAAAGCTGAAAACGCTTGTACTGATTAAAGAAGCAATAAAACTGGCCTTATGTAGACCAGTTGTGTATCTGGAGCATCAGCATTTGTGGGTTTGATTACAGGCTCAAAATGGCCAGAAACAAAGAACTTTCTTCTGAAACTCATCAGTCTATTCTTGTTCTGAGAAATGAAGGCTATTCCATGCGAGAAATTGCCAAGAAACTGAAGATCTCGTACAACAATGTGTACTACTCCCTTCACAGAACAGCGCAAACGGTCTCTAACCAGAATAGAAAGAGGAGTGGGAAGCCCCGGTGCACAACTGAGCAAGAGGACAAGTACATTAGTGTCTAGTTTGAGAAACAGACACCTCACAAGTCCTCAACTGGCAGCTTCATTATATAGTACCCGCAAAACAACAGTCTCAACGTCAACAGTGAAGAGGTGACTCCGGGATGCTGGCCTTCTAGGCAGAGTTGCAAAGAAAAAGCCATATCTCAGACTGGCCAATAAAAATAAAAGATTAAGTGACCCCAATCTTTTGAACAGTAGTGTATATATGAAACAACAATACTAGAATGACAAGGTTAAGGTGGCAGCTTTAGAAAATACATCTTTAGAGTTCTTAGGGAGACATTTCTAAGGCCCCCGGGCTATATGGTGTGTGCAATGATCAGTTTAGCAAAGTATGGAATGGGAGAGTTCTGATACAGGCCTGTGAGTGTCATGGGAGTGTTCAGTTTGTGGCTGTTTCGGGTTACTAATTGCTAATAAGGAACTGTGTTCCATACAGATCTAGTCATCATGGACGGTCTGGTTTGAATGGAGAATCTTAATGCTGTCCACATGCTGCAGCAAATGGAGGGCTCCCCATTTGAACACCCTGGGGCTATCGACCAGAGTAAACACAGCGATCACTGGTCCTCCTCAACACTCAACTCTTTCCATGTGTCATCCTAACCAAACATCTACATTCAATCAACTAAAGATCCTGGCGATCCCGGAGCTCTTATTGTCCTGTTCTGGAAGCCTGGGAGAGGATATCAGATGTTTGTGTTTCTGAAAGATTATGGCGGCTCTACTGCATGGCAAATTGAGAGGAAATATTTGGGGAAATGTTATAGTCAGGCTAATCCTCATCATATTCATAAGCAGGTTACCCCAAGAACCAAAAAGGTACATAAATCGGCAGGAGAAAATATGGTTTACGATAGCCAACAACTCAAATTCATTGAAACGTCAGACATAATTCTTTAAGTTTTAATGCCTTACAATTGTTGTCTAACATGCAGATAAAAATTATTGCTCCAAAAAGTTACTTCTTATATAAAGGATAGATTGAAGAAAAAATGTTTAATATGAGTGTGTTACCAAGCTATTTCTCTGGGGACTGGAATAGAGATCCCTGAGTATTCTGAAGGTTGTCTTCATTCAGACTGACACGCATTGATCAGCCGGACAGCATAAAGAGAGAGAAGTGTTCTGCTCCGCTCCACAACAGTGGGAGATCCATCAGCCTATCATGCAATTCATGGATAATGCATGTCCCACAAACAAAGCTTTGGTGAGGAGCTTCTCCATGTCTATGGATTTTGCCATCGTTTCGTGTAGACATTGAAATGTAAAACTGCGAGAGAAAAGTGAGGTAGAGGTAGAAAGACGGAGGGGAAACACAGGGGAGCCGAGACTCTGACTGTCGAAAATACTTTTAGGTTTAACGTAATCAACATATGAATAGTAAATTAAGCTTCAAGGCTACGCCGTTAAAATGGGGGAATAGGATTCCTCTCCAACCATTCATATTTATAGAATAAGAGGCTGTAAATTTCCTCCAGAAATGGCCATGCTGTGCCCTGTGAAGTACATTACTATCAATTCAATTCAAGATCATTTACTGGTATGAAAAGGGTGAGAACTTCAATTGCCAAAGCAAACTGTGACCGTAATAGGACCTGTAATAAGATAGCATCTACAGCAACAGGAATGTGAAGACCATAGCCTATTCACACTCTGTACATTTAACGGTTTCGTCAAATACAGACGTCCATGATGCATCACGCTTTCAACATGCGTTGATTCAGCTAGTTTGTGTTTACCGCTACAGTTTATTTCGGGCCAGGAAAAGCTTTGCCCCAGATAAGAAATTAATCCACCATAAATATTTCCAAATATCATTATAAGCATACGTGAATACAACAATATACCATTTGGTTTCTAGCCAGGTGGATATCACGTTCAACCATAATGAGAGACAGGTTTCCCTAATAGAAACACAAATATTTTCAATAAAAACAAATAAGGAATTTGTTTGTCCAGGTCAAGAGAAATAGTACAGTGTCCTTCACAACGATAAATCAACAGTGAATTAGAATTAGACAAACTAATTACTATTCAGACATTCAACCCAACAAGAAATCAGTGTGATATTAAAGATATAAATTGATCAAAGCTGCATGTGAGAGAGGCAGGAGCTGTATAATAATATTTATGCAAGTCATGAATCAATATATCTTCCTCAGTTGAATGGCTGTTCAGCTCGTGGCAGTTTCCATAGGGAAGCTGGTTTCTATTTAACCACCTCATGGTGAGCCTGTGTGCTTTAGAAATGAAAAGTTTCATCTTATCTGTGCTAGATCTTCGATCATTTGAAGGAACTATTGTAGTGGATTTCCTTTTTTATCTGAGCCTAATTCAGAAGCTAGTCTCACCCGCCATTCCTGTCTCTCTCCCTCTTTTTCCTTTCTTTTCAGTTTCCCCGGTGGGAGTCTCTTTAAACTTTAATCATCTCACTTTCAGTACATTTCACTGCAACCTCGCAGCAAGGTTATCACATTTTTCAAAAAAATTGAAATCTCTCTCTTTGCTTTCGCCGTATCCTCAATAAAGATGCTGTGATTTCATCATTCATATCTTTTTATTGGCCGGTTTTATTCTATGTTTTTCCTACATCGGTATTGAGACACAGGCAGGGTTTATATTATAAAATACACCTGCCAGCCACAGTCAAGGATGTGTCTGTGCAAGGAGATGCTAGAGAATAGAAGGAACCCTGATGTGTTCAACTCAAAGGTGATACAGAGTACTGTTTTCAATTCACTTTCAGCTACTAGTACCGTATTGAAAAGGGAGTGGCTCTTGATCCATTACCAGATTATTTTTTTTCTTCTGAGGCACCCTATCCGCGAGTCCGCAAACTCTCTCAGTATCTCCTGGACTGGGTTAACTGAATAGTTAAATAACAAAAGAAAGTTGCAATGTCACTAAGCAAAAACAAAACAACAATAGCCAGTACAAATATAAAAAAATATCTATATATTTGTGTGCTTTTTCAGCACTATCGTCATTATTAGCTAACTAGCTCATTAGTGACGGTAGCTAGCAAATTAGCAAGCTAAAGGTATCTAGCTGGCTAGCGAGCAGGCCTAAGTAGACTAATCTCCCTTGCCAACAAGTTTCATCAGTCTCAGGCATTGGACAAAGAGTTAGCTATCTAGCTAAGTAACCCCTAGCAAACACATTTCACAAGCTAAAAATCGCTAACAACGCAACTAGCTAGCTAGCTAATGACAATGACAGCTGTTGCTAGGTGTGGGGTACTGCAAACTGCAAAACCAAGTAAATTACATTTTTTGACATTTGTACTGGCTGTTGTTTTGTTTGTTTTTGCTTAGTGACATTGCTAATTTATTATTTTTGTCATTTAACTATGCATTTAACCTGGTCCAGGTTCTGAAAATATACCTGTCTCAAGTTTCCATAAGATACTGTGAGAATTTGCGGACTCACTCCCCATCTGCGGGTCTGCTGCTCCCAGCACTGAAGTACCCAACCTGCCCTGCCGCCAATCAATGATATACAAGGGGAGTTCGCACTGCTCTGCCACTGTGTGAGGAGGACAAACACTTTCATGTGTAGATGGTATGGCATTCTATTCATGTTGCTTTTACTGGTTAGTCTATATTAAATATCCCCTTTATATAAACCAGGATGTTCCGTTAAGATTTAAAATATATTTTTAAAAAGGTGACCTGCCAATACTGCAAGACTCTATAAAGTTCCTTCAGAAAGTATTCACACCACTTGACTTTTTACACATTTTGCGGTGTTATAGCCTGAATTTAAAATGGGTTGGTGGTAAGGGTAGGTAACAACACATCTGCCACGCTGATCCTCAACACGGGGGCCCCTCAGGGGTGCGTGTTCAGTCACCCATGACTGCATGGCCAAGCACGACTCCAACACCATCATTAAGTTGGCCGATGACACAACAGTGGTAGGCCTGATCACCGACAACGATGAGACAGCATATAGGGAGAAGGTCAGAGACCTGGCAGTGTGGTGCCAGGATAACAACCTCTCCCTCAATGTGATCAAGACAAAGGAGACGATTGTGGACTACAGAAAAAGGAGGACCGAGCACGCCCCCATTCTCATCGGCAGGCTGTAATGGAGCAGGTTGAGAGTTTCAAGTTCCTTAGTTTGTTGTTGATGTGGACACCATCATGGTCCAAACACACCAAGACAGTCGTGAAGATGGCACGAAAAATTCCTATTCCCCTCAGGAGACTGAAAAGATTTGGCATGGGTCTTCAGATCCTCAAAAAGTTCTACAGCTGCACCATCGAGAGCATCCTGACTGGTTGCATCACCGCCTGGTATGGCAACTGCTTGGCCTCCAACCGCAAGGCACGACAGAGGGTAGTGCGAACGGCCCAGTACATCACTGGGGCCAAGCTTCCTGTCATCCAGGACCTCTATACCAGGCGGTGTCAGAGGAAGGCCCAAAAAATAGTCAAAGACTTCAGCCACCCTAGTCATAGACTGTTCTCTCTGCTACCGCACGGCAAGCGGTACCGGAGCACCAAGTCTAGGTCCAAAAGGCTTCTTAATAGCTTCTACCCCCAAGCCATAAGACTCCTGAACAGCTAATCAAATGGCTATCCAGACTCCCCCCCACCCCTATTTTCGCCCTGCTGCTACTCTGTTTATTATCAATGCATAGTCACTTTACCTCTACCTACATGTACATATTACCTCAATTATCTCGACTAACCGGTGCCCCCACACGTTGACTCTGTACCGTTACCCCCTGTATATAGACTCGCTACGGTTATTTTATTGTTGCTCCTTAATTCTTTTTACTTCAGTTTATTTTAGTAAATACTTTAACACTTTTTTTTTCTTAAAACTGCATTGTTGGTTAAGGGCAGTGTAAGTAAGAATCTCACTGCAAGGTGAATGTTGTATTCGGCGCATGTGACAAATACAATTTTATTTGATTAAATTGAGATTATTTTGTCGTCACTGGCCTATATACACTACCCCATAATGTCAAAATGGAATGATGTTTTTCAAAATCTTTATAATAATTATTTTCTTACATAATGTGCAATAAATCAAAGGGGATGAATACTTTCTAAAGGCACTGTACTGTGTTTGTCTCAGACACAGTGAGCTCCAAAAATATTGAGTCTGTGATATTTTTGTTGTTGTTTTGGTTCAGTACTTTTTGATTTGAAAAGATACAGTGACTATAAGGTTAAAGTGCAGACTGTCAGCTTTAATGTGAAATTACAGAACTTTTTGTACATAGTCCCCCATTTTAGGGGACCAAAAGTATTGGGACAAATTCACTTATATGTGTATTAAAGTAGTAAAAGTTAAGTATTTGCTCCCATATTCACAGAACGCAATGTGACTCTACACATTTGCTTGTGACTCTACACATTTGTTGGATACAATTGCTGTTTATTTTGATTATGTTTCAGATGATTTTGTTTGTCTATAATTTTCTCACTCATCATTATTATCCATAATCATGTTAGCATCCACATTAATGTAGAAGTGTTTAGAAACATATTGTATTCTTACTTAAAACAAAAGTGACTCCAAAATGACACACAATACATAATTTAACATTCATTTCTATTGGGTACAAAATAATCGGAGATAAAAAAAACATGAGCTGGTGCACGTACAGAAAAAGTATTTTGTGTGGAGGTGCAGACTAACGGCGAATAAACTACAAGCTATAAAAATAAAGAGTCGCACACACCATACATCAACTCCCAGTCATTTATTGGATAAATCACCAACGTTTTAGCATCACCGTGCCTTCTTCAATCTGAATACAACCAAAACAAACATAAAATGTAGAGTCACAAGCTTGATGTAGTCATTGCGTGCTATGAATAATGGACCAAAAACGGAACTTTTTACTACACATATTTGTGAATTTGTCCCAATACCTTTGGTCCCCTAAAATGGGGAGACTACGAACAAAAAGGGCTGTAATTTCTAAACTGTTCAACCGATATGGGTGAAAATACACTTAAATAAAAAAAATGTAATCAAATCCAAAGTTCTGGAGTACAGAGCCAAAACCAAAAAAAAATGCATCACTGTCCCAATACTTTTGGAGCTCACTGTATGTGGGAAAGATTACCACTAATTGTATATTGTACACTTGACTGAGAGAGAGAATAGATTTTCTGTGTGTGGGTTGGGGCTGTATATTACCAAATCAATAATAGGACTATTAATAATACAACAATAATACCACAGCCCGTATTGCCACTTTCTATACTGTCTAACTGAACAGAAAACCAGTATTAAATGGAACAGAAAATTCAGTAAGAAATGGAATGGGAAGCTAGTAGAAATGGAACAGAAAGCTAGTAGAAATGGAACAGAAAGCTAGTAGAAATGGAACAGAAAGCTAGTAGAAATGGAACAGAAAGCTAGTAGAAATGGAACAGGAAGCTAGTAGAAATGGAACAGAAAGCTAGTAGAAATGGAACAGAAAGCTAGTAGAAATGGAACAGAAAGCTAGTAGAAATGGAACAGGAAGCTAGTAGAAATGGAACAGAAAGCTAGTAGAAATGGAACAGAAAGCTAGTAGAAATGGAACAGAAAACTAGTAGAAATGGAACAGGAAGCTAGTAGAAATGGAACAGGAAGCTAGTAGAAATGGAACAGGAAGCTAGTAGAAATGGAACAGAAAGCTAGTAGAAATGGAACAGAAAGCTAGTAGAAATGGAACAGAAAGCTAGTAGAAATGGAACAGGAAGCTAGTAGAAATGGAACAGGAAGCTAGTAGAAATAGAACAGGAAGCTAGTAGAAATGGAACAGAAAACTTTTTTCTTTTTATTAAGTAAGAGAAACCTTTTGCAATGGAACAGAAAACCAGTAAAATGTAGGTTTTATATTGTGGTGCTGAAGAGGTTAAACATATTAACCGGGGAACAGGGATTAGCCTGTGAAACTAGGGCATTAGAGCTCGAGATCCTGAAATACACAGCATGTATCAATCGGTGATCCAACCAACCATGGGAAAGAGATCTCTCTGGAATATACATTTTAGTGTCGACAAATTAAAATGATCCATCGAACATGGCCTGGCTTGAAACCTGATAACACACTCACAAATACCAAATAACATTCTGATAAAAAAAGACCAAATAAACATTCTGAAACAAAATACCAAATGACACAGAAATAAAATACCAAATATCATTCTGAAAATAAAAACACCCAATTACACTCTACAGAAAAATCTGTACATAAATGTTACCTCTAGCTAAAGGCCAATACCTCTTCTACAAAACAGGTTAAATTGTCCTTCTTTCCTGTTGTGGGTAATTAGGCCTACTTCATGAATCTATGAAAGTGAATGGCCTGTGTTAGTCAGTCTCTGACCCAAATAAACCCTGATTGCCGCGCTGCTTTCTCTTTGACCAAAACCAAAAACGACCCAGCGAGAGCCCTTACATGCTATTCATCACCTGAAAACAGAAATAGTGTTGCGATGTCAACGGCCAAGGATTCATCTGGATAAATAGATCCAGGCGCTGGAAACAAAGTGAAAATACATACAAATTAATTAAAATAAAAAAGACATGCTTGGATAAATAAGGGAGATCATTTAGAAGTGCTCTCCTAGCCTAAGTGTAGTGTGGTGTTCCACGTGGCTAGCTGTACCTCATGATGGACATCGTGGCCAGATGGTACTCTTCCAGCCTCAGCACACGGCGCTTCTTCATGCCTTGCTAACGCACAGACAGACGTGCAAACCAGGGAAGCCGACACGTGCGTTTATTTCGTAGCTAGCTAAAGATGATACACACAGGCCTGCAAATACCAAATACACACATGCAAGCACTCATACTGTCTAAATACGCGCAAAAATACAAACTCACGCATGCTCACACATACTGTACACACACACAAAGCTCACAAGCCCACACACACCAAATCCACAAGCCCATGTACACACACCCAGCCCACACCCACACACGGGTTGGGCAATGTCAACCTTTGTCCTATCGGGATTATGTACCCATAAAACATTGTGATATATGATGGTATAGGCCCATATTGGCCAACCAAACCTACAGCACGAAATTGAATACTACAACTGGATGAATCATGATGAAAGATAATGTTGTTGAAAGCCTGGGCAGAGGCTAAGTGCAGGCAAATCTTTTCTAATATTTCTTTCTGGTGGAGGAGCTAGGGCATGGAACAGGTTTGTGTGTGTGTCCCTCACACATGATGGAGCGGTGACAGTCCGATGAGGAACTGTCTTACCGTAATGAGTTAGGTTATAAAGCACGAGCTGGATAGAAGCCGTCTACAGTCTTCAGAACTGGATAATAATTGCTTTATTTCCATCAGTAAATAAATAACAGTATCTGTTTCATAAAGCTGTGATTGAGAATAGTCTATGTCTAAGCTTAGGCTATGAACTTCCATTATTTTTGAAAGTGTCAACTTTAAGACAACACCTTCTTAGGCTAGAACATAACTAACTTGTCTTAAAGCTTTTATGATAGGACTAGTAGGAGGATAGGTTATTGGCTCTTTCCCTGTAGCTCAGTTGGTAGAGCATGGTGTTTGCAACACCAGGGTTGTGGGTTCGTTTCCCACGGGGGGCCAGCACAGAAAAAAAAAAAAAAAAAAAAAAAAAAAAATGTATGAAATTGTATGAAATGTATGCATTCACTACTGTAAGTCGCTCTGGATAAGAGCGTCTGCTAAAATGACAAAAAAAAATGTTTTCCTGGTCCACATGGATAATTTATTTCTTAATAAGGTTAAACTACATTTTTCTTTGGGCTATTGCAACCTGGTCTCAGAGCATTTCGTATTATTCTGTACATTTATCCGGGATTCTCCATTTAGTACTGTATGATGTGTTTTGTTTGACATGGCTACATAAGACAGATGGTTACTTAAGGCAAAAAACAAAAAGAGGGTGGTTTGGTCGTGGTGGATGGCTGGGCGTATAATGCGAACCTCTAGCAACCCTAAGGTTGAGAGTTCAAATCTCATTATGGACAACTTTACATAGTCCCCCTAATTTGCAAACTTCCAACTACTTTTTAGCTACTTTACAACTACTTAACATGTTAGCTAACCCTTAACCAGTCACCTAACCCTAACCCTTTTAGCTAATCCTTCCCCAAACCTTAACCCTTTAACCTAACTCCAAAACTTAACCTTAACCTTAAACATAACACCTAGCTAACATTAGCGAGCTAGCTAGAATTCATAACGTATCATACATTTCGTAAATTCGTAACATATTGTACATTTGGCAAATTTGTAACATTTTACGTTTTGCAAATTCGTAACATATGTCACAAATTACAATTCATATTATATCATACGAAATTGGGGATGGACATCCAAAAATGAATACATACCATATTAAACGTATCATACTAAATGGAGTGTTCGGATTACGTAAAGAATAATATGAAAAGACTAGGTTGGCTATTGATATTGTTTGTTATCTCTCATTATTAGTCCCCTGGCTACCTTGTGTTTTTAAGCTATTCAAACAACTTTTTGAGACGGAACTCTGTTATTCGTTGTTTGAACGGGAGAAATCCTTGTATAAAAATTATGAAACCGTAGCCTATAAACCAAAGTCATATTCATAGCCTATCGAATGGAGAGAGACGGGACTATAGGCTACGTTTTTTTTTAAAACAGCTAGACACAAAATAGTTAAGGAGTGTCCGTAGTAAAAATATGTTTAAAAAAAAATATACAATTGTTTAGTCTATAGTCCAGGGCACATCAACTAGATGGAGCTGCGAGCAGATGGTCGGGGGGCCTGAACATAAATACAACTAATTTGGAGATGGCAGATAGAGTATAATGTTTGACTAAAACATAACAATTTCATGATCACGTTTCTCTCCTTTGCGTGGGAATACTTGGGAACAGATTTTTTTTAAATTAAATTCACTTAGAGCTAATTTCCTGGTGTTTTTAAGTCTATTATGTCCAACAATAATACTTTTTAAAATATATATTTTTTGCTCAGAAAACTTGGGGGGCCAAATAAAACCACCTCCAGTTCGTGAACACTACTAATATCTAAGGCCCCCATGCATCAGAGAGAACGAGAACATTTTCTGACTGGACATTCTGCGCTGCTTTGGTTGGATTCTCCACTCTGTTTGGCCTGCATTCCTCTAATGTGTTCTGCATATAACATGTTTATTGAAATAGGCTATAGAAAATAGGAATAGGCAAGTTATTCAGAATGTCACTTGTGTGTTGCCCTGCTATGTGCTGCGAGACTCCGTTCTTTACTGCGCGGTGCCAGTCAAGTTCAAATACGCTAACCCATTGTCTGTCACATCACAATGTCGTCACCATCGACGATGTCGGTCAATCATCGTTATCGCCCAACCTTAACACACACACTGAGAACAGCTGAGAGACGTCCTCAGAGCATACATCAATACAGCCTGTCAGGTTTCAAAGGGATACTTCGGGATACTTTGGGCAATGAAGCCCCTTATCTACTTCTCCAGAGCATGCACGCTGTTCCCATTGGTTTCCAGTCATGGCGCTAACGCAAGTTAGCAACTTCCTTCAAATGGCACGCAGAGACATAGAAATGGTACCCACGAGTTCATCTGACTCTGGGGAGGTAGATAAATGGCTTAATTGGCAACATCCCAAAGTATCCCTTTAAGTCAGCAACGGGCTAGCGCCAGGACAGAGAACCATCAGCATCCCTCTGCCTGACAAACACATGCACATACACGCACAACCTGCTGGACAGATACACTGAGAGACTCAGAGCAGAGCTGCTTTGATGGCAGATGACAAGAGAGAGAGAGAGAGGTGGCTCTAAGGCTTGTGGATGTCCAGTGTGTGTGTCTGTGTTTCATTAGGCCATTATTAAACATCAGCTTATGCCTCTAGGTGTTTCCTGTTTAAAGACATGCTCCGGATGGCGACTAGTAAGTCTTTTTCTTTAAACCTCCCGCTTCGGGCTGAATGTGTCAATGTGTAGTTCACACATGCATAATCTATGAGCAGAATTACTGTTTTACTCCAATAGCCACAAAATCCCTAGTTTGAAAGCGACTGTTTACTAGAAGCTGTGCAGTGCCATTTTCCCTACATTTCTCCCACGTGGGTCAGCTCCTTAATAATTAAAATTCCAGCCCCTCGCCATGAGTGACAGCTAGCAAGATGCACACACAGCAGAGAGAGAGAGAGAGAGAGAGAGAGAGAGAGAGAGAGAGAGAGAGAGAGAGAGAGAGAGAGAGAGAGAGAGAGAGAGAGAACGCAGTTACGTGGTGCACGTATCTGCACATATGCGACATAGTATGCAATTTTCGGGGATCACAAATGTATACAAATGTATAAAAATGTACGGGAGAATCTCTTTAATGATGCTATTCTATATGCTGCTAGAAAAGGTTACAACGAAGTGTCGAAGACAACACACAGGAGAGTTAAATCCCTGACTAAACACTAGCAGACAGGCCAGCATCTGGTGGTGGTTCGCTGACACACACACACACACACACACCCACCCTCCTCCCACACACACTGATTATCAACCGTCCATGTATCTGACACACGTCAGACCAGCCGAGCTACTGAAGCTATATGCTATATGCATGGCAGCCATATTGAGTGGTCCTAATCACATTGGCAGCCATTGACTGATGACAATAGCCATGGTGGGAGACGGTGGCTGCTGAGAGTTCTGTTCCGGATATATGTCATTATTCAGCAGACAAAAAGAGGCCACTTGGCTGCCGGAGGAGATTTAACATTTCTGTGGTCAGAGAGTTCTCTCAACCATCTAATGATGCTCACTTAGCAGCAGCATTACTGCAGTCTTGTTTACCACTACTGCCTGGCAGAGGAGACAGAGACAGAGAGAGACAGAGAGAGACAGAGACAGAGACAGAGACAGAGACACAGAGAGAGAGACACGGAGAGAGAGAGACAGAGAGAGAGACAGAGAGAGAGAGACAGAGAGAGAGAGAGACAGAGAGAGAGAGAGACAGAGAGAGAGAGACAGAGAGAGAGAGAGACAGAGAGAGAGAGAGACAGAGAGAGAGAGAGACAGAGAGAGAGAGAGACAGAGACAGAGAAAGACAGAGAAAGACAGAGAGAGACAGAGAGAGACATAGACAGACAGAGACAGACAGAGACAGAGAGAGAGAGAGAGACAGAGAGAATTAGATAATGTGGGGGGAAGAAAGAGAAGGAGAAAACAAAGCCCATGTAATGGTAATGGGGTGATGTGGGGGTGAGAGAGGTGGAGAGACGCTCAGGCCCTGTGGAGTTAAATGAAAGAAAACTGATGTGATATTGCGGAAAAAAGTTAGAGGAAGATGAATGGTGGTCGAACTAGCAGAGCCAGGAGAAGGGATGAGGCTTGGTTTTCTAACTTCATTTGGTGACGCTGCCTCTCTCAGAGTATCTAGGTAACTCCTTGGGCTACAGGAGAGAAGAGAAAACTCAGTGAACTCGCTGCATAAAAGTAAACGTAAGAGGTCAAATCTCAAAGTGGTACTTAGGCGTTTTCAGATTCCAGTTTTGAGTAAGGGTTGGTGATTACAATGAAAAAGAGCTAGCAGAAAAACAGCTATCAGGGGGAAAAGACAAAAACACTACAGGATCTTTTTTAGATTATCCAATGAAGTTGATCATAGTGTAAGTTTATAATAAGTATTCCATATATTGGAAAGCACGTGCCTGTAAACCCTGCTCAGAGCTCTGTAAGCACCTACAGCTTGGACACATCTCAACTGCTGCCTCAGGTCATTTACATAATGAGAGGAGAAAATTAGTGAGGAGGAGAAAAGAGGGAACAAGCCAGCCATTTGGCAGAGAGGGAGAGAGGGAGAGAGGCAGAGAGAGAGAGAGGATGCGCCTAAACGGCTTGGCGGGATTGAGAAGAGTTGGAGAGTGGAGGGAGAGAGGAGGGAGAATGAGGCCAGAGAGAAAGAGATTTGCATGGAGAGAATGGTAAGAGTTGGAGAGCGGAGACAGAGTGTATAATGAGGAGGGAGGTAAATGGTTTTGGCGTGGACGGAGAGAGAAAGAGGACCTGCGTGTTCTTACCTTGGCAGCGCCAGCGGCCGTGACTGCGACCCCTCCTTGGCGCTTGACAACCATGTCACCACCACTCGATGTCGTCACGGCAACAGTAACCGGGGTTGGCAGGAGGGAAGGGATGACGGGCAGTGGGAGGAGTCCCGGGCGGTTGTTACCGTTGACGGCTGGGCAGCTGTTATTGGCTCCCGATCCGTTGAGGAGGCCAGCCGGACGGATGATGTCCCGCCTCTCCCAGGGCATCCCCCGGTACTCCCTCTCGAAGCGGTTGTGGTGACGTGACATCACTTCCTCTTCCTTTCAGAGGAGACGATGACTGGGGCACGCCTGGAGAAGAGGGGGGAGGGAGAAGGGGAATTTTTATCATCAATATTATTATTAATTCAAGTAATAATGCAGCAATTTCAGCTGATCAGTCTGTTACCAATATTCTTGCCTGATGTTGTACAGCTTTAAATCTGAGTCACAATACCGCGCCATTTCAGAGAGTCGTGTACGTGTGAACACTCACAGTAACATCTGTTCCCAGCCAACTGACTGACAGGACAAACACACTGCGTCTCAGAACATACACGCCTGTTTAAAAACGCACTGCAGCTCGTTAGCCGAATCTAACAGCCGTTCTCCCAGGTCTTAACGAGACGATAACATACCGATCAGAAATGAACATCACCATAACAGGATCTATAAAAAAAACAGAAAAAAACACACTTTTAATGGACTAATTGGGTTTGGTTAAATAAAAGTCAAACAATATGCCCATTGGCTACAGCCAGACAATACATTATTATTTTCATATTGTCTTGAGGACAGCTATGGTTATAGCCTGACCTGGAGCTCATCCAGTGGTGTAAAGTACTTTAAAGTACCACTTACGTAAGTAGTTGTTTGGGGTATCTGTCCTTTACTATTTATATTTTTGACAACTTTTACTTTTTCTCCACTACATTCCGAAAAAAGAAATGCTGTACTTTTTACTCCCATACATTTTCCCTGACACCCAAAAGTAGTCGTTACATTTCGAATGCTTTAGCAGGGCAGGAATATTGTCCAATTCACGCACTTATCAAGAGAACATCTCTGGTAATCCGTACTGCTTCTGATCTGGCGGACTTACTAAACATAAATGCTTCGTTTTTAAACGATAGTGAAACTGTTGAAGTGCAGCTATCCTTAAATAAAATAACTAGAAAAAGCCTGATTTGCTTAGTATGAATGTGAAATAATTTATACTTTTACTTTTGACACTGAAGACTTTGGCTATTACATTTAGTTTTATACTTAGTCCTTTTCTATTCAGGTATCTTTACTTCTACTCAAGTATGTCTAGTTAAATAAAGGATAAATACAAATAAATAAATAAATAGAAGTATGACAATTGGGTACTTTTTCCACCACTGAGGTCATCACTGAATTGTCTTGTGGCTTAATAACCATACTACTACCACACACAGTTACAGTCGGAAGTTTACATACACCTTAGCCAAATACATTTAAACTCAGTTTTTTACAATTCCTGACATTTAATCCTAGTAAAAAATCCCTGTTTTAGGTCAGTTAGGATCACCACTTTATTTTAAGAATGTGAAATGTCAGAATAATAGTAGAGAGAATGATTTATTTCAGCTTTTATTTCTTTCATCACATTCCCAGTGGGTCAGAAGTTTACATACACTCAATTAGTGTTTGGTAGCATTGCCTTTAAATTGTTTAACTTGGGTCAAACGCTTCAGGTAGCCTTCCACAAGCTTCCCACAATAAGTTGGGTGAATTTTGGCCCATTCCTCCTGACAGAGCTGGTGTAACTGAGTCATGTTTGTAGGCCTCCTTGCTCGCACACACTTTTTCAGTTCTGCCCACAAATGTTCTATAGGAATGAGGTCAGGGCTTTGTGATGGCCACTCCAATACCTTGACTTTGTTGTCCTTAAGCTATTTTGTCACAACTTTGGAAGTATGCTTGGGGTCATTGTCCATTTTGAAGACCCATTTGTGACCAAGCTTTAACTTCCTGACTGATGTCTTGAGATGTTGCTTCAATATGTCCACATATTGTTCCACCCTCATGATGCCATCTATTTTGTTAAGTGCACCAGTCCCTCCTACAGCAAAGCACACCCACAACATGATGCTGCCACCCCCGGGCTTTACGGTCGGGATGGTGTTCTTCGGCTTGCAAGCCTCCCCCTTTTTCCTCGAAACGTAACAATGGTCATTATTGCCAAACAGTTCTATTTTTGTTTCATTTCTCCAATAAGTACAATCTTTGTCCCCATGTGCAGTTGCAAACCGTAGTCTGGCTTTTCTAATGGCGGTTTTGGAGCAGTGGCTTCTTCCTTGCTGAGTGGCCTTTCAGGTTATGTCGATATAGGACTCGTTTTACTGTGGATATAGATACTTTTGTACCTGTTACCTCCAGCATCTTCACAAGGTCCTTTGCTGTTGTTCTGGGATTGATTTGCACTTTTCGCACCAAAGTACGTTCATCTCTAGGAGATGGAATGCGTCTCCTTCCTGAGCGGTATGATGGCTGCGTGGTCCCATGGTGTTTATACTTGCGAACTATTGTTTGTACAGATGAACGTGGTACCTTCAGGCATTTGGAAATTGCTCCGAAGGATAAACCAGACTTGTGGAGGTCCACAATTTTTTCTGAGGTCTTGGCTGATTTCTTTTGATTTTCCCATGATGTCAAGCAAAGAGGCACTGAGTTTGAAGGTAGTCGTTGAAATACATCCACAGGTACACCTCCAATTGACTCAAAGGATGTCAATTAGCCTATCAGAAGCTTCTAAAGCCATGACATCATTTTCTGGAATGTTCCAAGCTGTTTAAAGGCACAGTCAACTTAGTGTATGTAAACTTCTGACCTACTGGAATTGTGATACAGTGAATTATAAGTGCAATAATCTGTATGTAAATAATTGTTGGAAAAATGACTTGTGTCATGCACAAAGTAGATGTCCTAACCGACTTGTCAAAACTATAGTTTGTTAACAAGACACTTGTGGAGTGGTTGAAAAATGGGTTTTAATGACTCCTACCTAGGTGTATGTAAAATTCAACTGTACCTATCTATGTAACTACTGTAATAGCGAGCTAACTCAATAGTATACCATTGAATTTCATGACTAGTTTCCTTTTTTAGAATGACAGAGTGTGATTGAAAGGGCAGGGCTGCTGTAGGCTGGAATGACATTGGTGAGGGAGTAAAACACTATTCTGTACCATAAACTGGTATGTCACTTTATAGGAGATCATAAATCAAAAGGGTATCTGGCTTGTGAAGTAAAAGGCGTCACTGAGGGGTGTATTGGACTCCTCACCAAAGGAATGATGTGCCTTCTAGGACCGTGATAAGAACAGTTAAATATATAAATTCTCTCTCCCTCTCTCTCTCTCTCTCCCTCCCACAATGTCAAGTAGATTCCATGAGAATCAGAGAATGATAAGTATTTTTTCTGCACACTGGTCTCTGTCACACCTCTCAGGGAAGAAGGAATGCCTTGATGTGTGTGTGGTGTAAACAGGGCCAGTGGGGGACCACTGCATTGTAAGTCTGTTGTGACCATCCATTTAGCAATAGGGACTTCACTGTCCTTCTCTAAGTCTAAAACACACGGACACATTCTGTACAAACACAAAGCAGATTGGAGACAATAGAAGTGCAGAAACACTATTTTTACAGCTCCCCTGCAGTTAAGCGCTTTCACAATGTCAACATAAGCATTACATATTATCTCACACACACAAGCAGTTATTCCAACAGCACACCGGTGTGGCTGAGTAATGGTACTTGTAATATCCTGTCAGTTCCAAACCGCACCCCATTTGACTAATAGTCAACAGATCCCTATATACACAACATATCTGTATACAACAGGTATATGGAGGATATGAATGAGAAAAGACGTGTCAGGTTACCAGGCATTTGGTGAACCAGTGAACCCAGGTTGATAGCAAAAAGCCCCAACCCAAGACTTGAGTGTTGGTTGTCTCTAGGTACTCCAATTAGGTCTCAGCGAAATGTCACTGTGGCATCACACTCAATCTCTATCTCAACACTGGTGGTGTGTGTGTGTGTGTGTGTGTGGGTCCGTGCTTATGGTGTATGTGTGTGTGTTGCAGCTCCATGACAGCATGACTGGAGCAACAGAGCTGTGTTTGTCACGTCTGATGTGGGGAGAAGATAATGAAAGAGACATTGGAGGTTTCTGCCTCCCGTCCTAGGGTGTTGAAAACTACACAGACCTGTGGACCGGACCAACTAGTAACACACACACACACACACACACACACACACACACACACACACACACACACACACACACACACACACACACACACACACACACACACACACCTTAACTCTTACTGTACTCTGTATACTAAGCAATGATAATTCAATACAGCTACAGATGACTGTTTGCTAAAACACTTCCTTGGTAAGTCTAGCTAAATAAAAGCTTTTTATTTAAATAAAAGTATTTTTTATTACAAAATGACTGCCTTGAGAGTGTCTTAGGTTTTCAACCAAGGATGCAAGCCACTGCTATTCCATTCCTCTGGGTGTCCAAATCCCTAAGGACTTGAAATGGTCCACTCACACACGTAGTCGTGAAGGAGGCGCAACAGCACCACTTCCGCCTCTGGAAGTTGAAAAGGTTTGGCATGGCCCCTCAAATCCTCAAAAAGTTCTACAGCTGCACCATTGAGAGCATCTTGACTGGCTGCATCACTGCTTGGTATGGCAACAGCGCCGCCCTTGACTGCATGGCACTACAGAGGAAGGCCCAGTACATCACTGGGGCAGAGCTCCCTGCCATCGAGGACCTCTATATCAGGCTGTGTGAAAGGAAGAACCTGGAAAATTGCTAAAGACTCCAGCCACCCAAGCCATAGACTGTTCTATCTGCTTCCCCATGGCAAGCGGTACTGGAGCAACACATCTGACACCAACAGGCTCCTATCCCCAACTAGCTAACAAATGGACTACATGGACTATCTGCATTGATCCTTCCATTTCA